>NW_006433024.1:6286460-6347516 GCF_000325575.1 Pteropus alecto | reverse complement strand
AGGAACTAAAGCTAGTTTCTAAGATCACGTGTAGTTAAGGATAATGGAGCACTTAGAAAAAGATTTAGGAAAGATCATAGTTTAGTACATTGGAATATCCAAGGAAAAATACACATCAGAAATTATTAGAAAGGTAAGAAAACAACAGGAACTACCTTCCTTCTAATGTATTTTACTGAGTTCTCAAGCTAAGTGTACAAATAAAAAAACAAAGGAACATAGTAGAAAGAAGGTAACTACTGTTTACTGAGCAATTAGAAGAATAAGAAATAGGGTCAAGAGAATATGTTTCCCTAAAACTAAAATCTAATGTGACCAAGAAGATGGATCAGAGATTAAACTGATCCCTAAAAAAGCCAATCGCACACTGTCGTGTCAACATTTCATTGAGTGGAGAATCACTGTGAAGGCTGGTGAAGATCCAGAAGAATGGAACACATTTGAGAGGTGGCAGTAAAAGAAAAAAGGGCTATGAGATAGGATCAGCACTTCAGAAAGTACTAGATTCAAATGATACTTATAAATTGGAAAAATATGGAAGTTTAAAAGCCTTAGACAAATAATCCAGAGAATGAGAAAAAATTAATGATGCAAAAAAGAAAGGGAACAGTGCTTGTAGGAATAATCTTTCATTCATTTAAAAAAAAAAAAACACAAAAGTTAATCTGCAAGTGTGTATGTGTGTATGTGTGCATGTGCATGTAGGCACACATGCACTAAAACTTCAGTTCGCAATATGGAGAAATAAATTTCTCAGTAGAATGAATGGTGAAAAATTTTTTTGAATAATGCTTTTACCATATTTATATTTTTTTTCCTTAATTTTTTCTCTAGAATATAAAAGGAACATCCATAAAGTAAAGCCAAACATGGTCAGAAATTTTGGAAGAAGTATTTCAAAAGGAAATTTAAGATAAGTCACTTCAAAATCAAGAGAAATTAAATGGACAGCTCTGCTTTTAAAAGGATTTGTTGCCAGTGCCCTCTCAGAAACTTATTTAAAATCTTTGAAGCTATTTATCAAAATAGCTTCAGCAGACAGAAAATGAAATTTCTTTCACTTCTGTTCTTTTGTATTCTAAGGAAATATAAAATTTTAACAGAAAAAGTCATGTTTTAAGTTTGTAAAGTATTTTCTACCTTTTTAAAATCCCTAAGTCAGCATGGTGGCAGCTCAGTTTTATTATTCTGCAACAAGTCGATTAGGACATTTTAGAAAATAATAGTGAGTTAAATTATCCTTACTGCTTTTTGAAAATAAGGAGAGAGAATTTCACAGTGATAAAATTATGTCCCAGGCTGCGTTTGGTCTTAACATTCTTTTAATCATATATGTGACTTTTCTTTGCAAAAATATTTTGATGTGCAAATGTACATGTGTTCCCATAAAGTTGTAAATATTATTTAAATAGTCTTCATGAATAAAATACTAATTTTGTTCTGTGCTTCTCAGTATATTAAAGATGTAGATTTTATAATATTTGCTGTTCCGTCTCATTACTACCCCCACACACTTCGAACTATTTTATATAAAATGTGAGTTTTCTAGATTTATATTACAGATTAGATCAAGATATGTGGCGCCAGAACCCGGTCTGAAAATAACCCATAAGTTTCTTAATGATAATGAGAAAGTGTTTTAATCCCTTTTTCTGCTATAGGAAGCACAACTGCTATGGAGCTACGGCTTAATCATGTAACCTTGTTCACCTGCCTTCCTTGGGCTCTTTAATTCTGAATACAACAAATATTTGGTTAAATACACTTTTAAATTTATGTAGCCTAGGAACCATCCACCAAAGCAAACAACCATTTAACAGCCAGTTGAATATTTAAGGCCTTTAGTAAGTCAAGTTTTCAACTTAAAATATAGTTAGGGAGAGTATGAGATGGAATAATGATTTGAAGTTCCTTCCAACTCTGACACTGGTGATCCATATTCATAGAAGTGCATATAAAATCTGTCACTGGGAGAGCCACCATACACATTTGGGTTTTTTGGTCTCTTTGTCATTAGGTTGTTGGTTGTGTTGCCTATTTAACAATCACTTTCGGCTCTCTCTATTTCTTTTCATCTATTTCAGGTAATTATGTGTTTCAAAAGAAATCTTTTTACCAGGTACTGATGAATGGCTAGCAGAATTAAGTAACCATACCTCATGGTCCACTTCATACCATAAGATGTGAGTGATTTTCTTACATGCCATTTTTATCAGCTAGGGATTTTGTCCTCTTTAAAAATTAATGATTCCTTTACAATGCATCCATGTCAAGTAGAAATTAAGAGGAATAAATCATAATGAATGTGAGAAAAGAAAGCTGTTTAATAAATGAATAAGAATATATTTGTTTAAACTAGAACAAGAATGCTATTCATTAAATCACTGTCAAACAATTTTTAAATGAATTTCATTTATGTGAAAAGACCAATCATAAGTATATAGCTCAATGATTTTTCACAAAGTGAACACAGGCATGTAACCAACACTGAGATTAATGAATAGAAAGTTATTAGTATCCCAAAAGCCTCCCTTATATCCCACTTTTCTTTAAGAGTAACCACTGTCCTAACACCATGGATTGATTTAACTAAAATAATTTTATTTGTGTTAAAAAATAATATCTTGTTCCAAAAAATGTGCTTCCTCCTCAACAGCTACCAGTATCATTGGCAGTTGGAACCACAGTCATTTTATTCATATACGAACCTATATACCAGGTTTTTTACAAAACCTGAGTCATACTATTTATATATTTTCTTTGCCCTATTCACATTTGAAAGCAGCATGGGCATCTTTATAAAAGCTTTAAGTGTGAATTTAATAAATACTGCTATCACAAATTGATTGCTTAAGAGATCAATCACTCGATTGTAACAACTGGAAACAATTTTTAGGTGGCAAATCAAAGATCAGAGAGAAACCCAGATGACATTCAGTACAGTGTTTCTGAGAATACTTTGGAGTAGTCATTGTTATTTCTATCATGTGTCCAGAGTATGTTGCACAGGACATGGTTCATCTGGGATACCTTGCCAGGAAAAAGGTTCCCTTTCAAAGACTAGAGAATGGCAGCCTACTGGGATATTGATCATGCACATTGACAGTATAAGCCCCTGAATTATTACAATTCAGAATCTTATTTGTATAACCTATTAATCCCCAAATTCTTTTGAAACATCAAACTTAAAAGAAAAAATGTTTAAGTGAGGATAATACAATGAATTCCTCATATAATCATAACACTGAACTCAATTACCAAATTTTTCTGCATTTGCTGGAGTACCCCTTTTTTTCTTTATTTTTTTCTCCCCTTTACTGCACAGCCCACACATCATTTCATCTCATCACTATATATTTGTTTGTGCATCTCTAAAAAATGGCCATTTTCTTATTTAATACCAAAAAAATGTCCTTTTATTAAAATACTTCTAGTAATATCCCTAAGATCATACTTTGAACAACAATGTTCGAGATTAATAATGCCTACAAAACTAACAGAATTAGAGAATAGTTATAATGGTAAGGATTTATTTAACCTTCCAACACATTAATACTAACTTCACCAATCTTTCTCATTCGTTTTCATTAAATTAGGACCTAATTAAAACAAATATTGTTTTTTTGTAGAATAACATTTTAAAAAGTAAGTTTATATTATGCCTTCCTTCTTTTTAAAATTAGAGAATTTGTTCTTAAGTGTCTGGATATGGTATTAGCTTTGCTTACATGCCAAAAGGTAGGTACAATACACAGCAGGTATGATGAACAGCTCTGCCATAATGTGTTCCTAAAAATCACCACACTATGCAGAATTGTGCAATAAAACCAGAAGGCTTATGAGAAAAAATGGAGTTAGGGACACAACACTCAAAAGCTTTTTCATTGACATAATAAAGAAAGACTGGAACCTAAAATCAACAGTCCAGTTTTACACATTAAATGTTTAAGATATACATAAATACTACAGTAAATGTACTGTAAAAAAAAACACTTTGCCTTGAAAAAGAAGTAAGTTTGCTTGTGGAAGTGGGTGTCGAAGGGTTGCAGCTTATGAGTTAATATGAAGTGATAGAAGGAGGGTGATCTGAAATTGGACTGAAATTTATAACACCAGATGTGGATGTCTTTGGCTCACTGTTCTTGTGAGGTGTGTGCATTTTGTGTACTGTGCAACTCACTTCAACTGGGTGCAGTTTTCTGTGTTCATCTAGTATTTCATCTGATGAAATCTCACATAAACAGAAAATTTATGTGAGATTTATTATGCTCAAATTATTCCCTAATATATCAATAGTGTTGGAGCAAATTCACATTTTCAAAACAGTTATAGCAGAACTGACTATAGTCATGCACTGCATAATGACATTTAGGTCAATGACAGACCACGTAATGAAAGTGGTCCTGTAAGATGATAATGGAACTGAAATATTTCCATTGCCTAGTAACGTAGCCATCATTAATAGAGACAAATGTTCATGGAGCATTCCTTCTTACGAGCAAATCTATGATGAAAAAAAAATCACAGCAAACCACCGTGGACATATTTCTGAAAAGAGTGACATCTCAGGAAGAGCCTCAGGCAGGTCCTTCAGGAGGTGGTCCAGAAGAAGGCATTGTTATCATAGGAGGTGACAGCTCCATGCGTGCTATTGCCCCTGAAGACCTTCTAGTGGGGCCAGAGGTGGAGATGGAAAATAGTGATATTAATGATCATGACACTGTTTTTGTGTCTTAGTTTTTAACAACAAAGTTTACAAAATAAATATTTAAAATTTTAAAAATCAAAAACAGAATAAAGATATAAAGAAATCCTCACAATATACAGTGTGTTCATGTTTTAAACTAAGTGCTATGATAAGAGACAAAAAGTTAAAAAAAATTGAGACGTTTATAAAGTAAAAATGTAACGGTAAGCTAATGTTAATTTATTATTGAAGAAAGAAAAATAATTTTTATAAATTTAGTGTAGCCTAAGTGTACAGTGTTTATAATCAAGTCTACAGCAGTGCATAGTAATATCCTAGGGCTCCACATTCACTCACTACTCACTGATCCAGACCAACTCCCAGTCCTACAGCCTCCACTCATTGTAAGTACTTTATATAAGTTTACCTTTTTTTATATTTGTATCTTTTATACGATATTTTTACTGTACCTTTTCTATGTTTAGATGGCCAAATACTATTGTTTTAAAATCGTCTGTAGTACTCAGTGCAGTAACATGCTATCCAAGTGTGTAGCCTAGGAGCAATAAGCTATTCTATATAGTCTAGGTGTGTAGTAGACGATGCCATCTAGGTTTGTGCAAGTGGTTTTTGTGATGTTAGACACATTTCTCAAAACATTTCTTGTCTTTTAAGTGATGTATGATTGCATATATATTAAATTTATGCTTAATAATCTGAAGTGGAATTAATATTCATATGAAATGTTTTTCATTTTAAATGATCCCTTGACTTTTTCAAATTTAAATAATGGAAATATCTAAGATAACTGCTTAATTAGAGCTTTGATGTTGATGGAGATGTAAGTTCTAGAATCAGATAGGACATTTTAGCTTTGCCTTGAGAAAGACTTCCAGTCACAAGCCTTATAAAATGTCCTATCATTTGTGAAGGGACCATTAGTAAATAGCTCTTAATAATAGTCCCGCTTTTGGGGACCCTTATGTGATAAGTGCTTTCAATATATTTTTTATTCATCTGCCACAGCCTTCAAAGTAGATGTTACAGATCCACAGTCCCTCATTCACAATTCTAAAACTTCACAGATTTTGAAAATCAGAAGTCTTTTGTTTTTGTAATTTTTGACAGTGAAACCTGACATCTGCTAATGTGAGACTATTGATAGTCTTTATCCCACTTGGTGTGAACATTCAAGGGTTTTACTGCAGAGGTGTTAATGTCTGATTATGAGGTGTTACCCCAGACCCCACTACAGGTGTTACATAAGAACAGTATATGTGCTATATTGAGTTTCTAAAATTTAAAAAAAAAAAAAAAAATGATTTCTGAACTCTCAGCCACGAGTATTTCAGATGATGGTTTATAGACAACATATATTATTTGTTTACTTATGAAGACACTTAGGAAGGGTAAGTAATATGCCAGAGATCCCACATCTAGACAGTGGCAGAATTGGGATTTTGAACGAAGGTTAGTATAAAGAGTTGCCATTATCCCTAGACAATAAATAATACACTGCCTCCATCTGCAGTGGGGCCGATAATGTGCATATGGATAACTATACAAAAAGCATCTACTATAGAAAACGAATTCCACTCCCCTGATCACCTGTGATTTGTAATTGTGGATGAAGGTCAGAAAATTGATTATATTCTGAATTTGGTGGAAAGATTTATTCAATGCATTTTATAATTATAAGTTATATTTAGCTCATATTGTTTATATCAAAAAATAATTTAAAATAGTAAAGTATTACTAATAGAATTCTTTAGTATCACTGAAGATGTTTACAGATCTTATTGACTTTTCAAGAACTGTTTTGTGTTTTTTACAATCAAAATATCACATTACTTGTTTGCATATTCACAACTTGCTTGTTATTGACAACTACTCAAGGTAAGATTATGAAATCACTGGTATATATATATGAATCTTTTTGTGTTAAGACTCCATATTCAAAGTCAGAAGTCACAATTTAGACACTAAGACAAATATAATCTTGTGTTTCAGGATTTAGCAAAAGACAGTTGTTTTTTAAATATGTATGAAGAGTACTAAGTTCTTCCTCTCCTGTAATTTCCCCACAAGGCAGTAGTTGACAGCTGGTCCATACTTCTTGGAGTGAACATCATTTAACAAACCACTCAAGCCTTGCAAATGGCAAGTTCTGCATAACAGCCACTATAGGGATTAGTCCATCAAGTTAAGAGCTGTCAGAAAAGGTTAGTTCTGAGATATTTCTGTCTCATATGAGTGCATGTGTACGTAAAGCATATATAAGACAAAATAAGCCAGGAGTCATAATTTTTTTAAAAAATTAGTTCATTCTCGTATTTACAAACAGATGGAAGGTGAAAGGTGTCTGCTGAATATAATTAAGAAAATTAGTGACATGACAGGAAAACAGTTCTGTGACCAGGACTTGGGACAAAAATACTATGTCCTCAGCCTTATTTCTTATCCCTGCAGAATATCCTTACCCTCTGCAAGCTACTTCTCAACTATGAAATGTTAGGAATCCTTTCTAATGCCATCAATTTCTGCACACATTCCTTTCCCATTCATCCTTTACGTGGCTATTTCAGAATCATATCTTTTTTAAATTATTGTTACCTCCTGTTCTTCCCCATGACAATTATTAATGTAGGCTTTTAACTCCCACTCAATTTTTAGTTCAAAATTCTACTTGAAAATGTTCTTCCATTCCAAGTACACTGCTCCCTAAATTCTTCATATCAAATAAAAATACTAATGTATTCAAACTAAATCTGAAAGACCACTTGACTCTTTTATTTTACATTCTCTCTGCTTTCTTTGCCTTCTCCAGATAAGTATACCTGTTCATTCCACTTCCCCATTCAATTTCAAGACCACTGAACAATTTTATTAGTCCCCAGTTAGCTCTGTGCTACAGTTTGAAGAGAATGTCCTCACTCAAAGTACATCTCTGACAACCAACAACTCTTTTATTGTCCTGTTGTACAGAGCACTACCTAAAATGTTCCCAACTGAGAAAATAAGTCCTCAGGTACAGCTGAACTTAATAGATCATCACAGTGGGGTTTTTTGTTCATAAAAAAGGTATTTTCTAGGTTTGAGTGTAACTGGGTATTTTTAAATATTAGTGTCAATGTTACAGGGCCTCTACTTTTTCCCAAAATTGCAATTTAAACTATTTCACTTATTTCATCATTTTAGCTATAAAATTTTAATTTTCTATATGACTTAGAGACCCCCGGTGAATTTCTAAATTTTTTTTTTTTTACCAACTAAATTTGTGTTGCAATGTTGTTGAGATTCATTTTGCCATACATCTTGGGACTGTTTCTTATGTTTCTTATAGGTCTTGACTTAATTACTAATTATTTTCAGTCTGTCTTGCCTTTTCCAAAAAAATTATGTAAAATTTAAAACTTACTCTTTATTATACTATATAAATATTCAAATGGTTTGCAACTTAGATTATCAAGTATTTATAGATATCCACAGAGTTGTCATTGTGACATTTTAGTAGTACAGGAGACACTTGTTTTGCCTGGCCCACCTAAACTGAGTTTGATAAAATCATCTCATTTTTCCTTTGGGAAACCATTCTCTCTCAGTGAGGTCCTAATGGAGCTATCCCTTTAAACACATACATGTACACGTACACACACATGCACACGCACTCTTCCAGCCCATCATGACCACTTAGTGTATTCCATCTTCCTGGCAATAATGATCGTTTCCAAGAGGACATCTTATTCAAAATTCAGTCCTTTCTAAGGGTGGAAGAGAATTTGTTTCCTTCCTAGATTACAAGGTGTTAGGATGATGTAAGCCTAAATCTATGACATCTTCCCCAGTTTCATGGAGAAAGTTGTCTGCAGAATGAAGTCAACACAGAAAGACAAGCAGAACCGAGAAAAGGAAAAAGAGAGAAAGCTCCTGATGACATCACTTGACCTCCTTAATCCAGATATGCCTGAAACTAGATTCAAGCCCTGGACTACTGAAATCCTTAAATTAATGTAATTGTATTCTTTTTGATTTAAGCTACTTTTTAAAAAAATATATAGATTCACACAAAGTCTTAAAAATAGGTCAAAGAGGTCCTGTGTACCCATCAGCCAGTTTTCCCCAATTGTTCTCACACAATTATGGTACAGTATCGAAACCAGGAAAAATACAGGCAGAAAAATGTCAGAAGAGGGTAGAAAGAAAAATTTTCTCCATCTTTACATATTCCTTCCTCTGCCCGCAAAATAGAAACTTTATCCAACATTTCCTCTCTAAGATTTTTTCCACGATTTTTTCTCCCCCAAAGAGTAGTGATTTCTAGTCTAGGACAGTGAAATCCTAACATCCATTGTTTCACGTCGCTCTACTGGGTTGGATTAAAGTGTAGAATGTTACTGCTCTACTTCATGTATATCCTGGCCTCTTGCTAAATTCTCTTGAAGCTTTGCTTGCCTTCTTGCGGTCATGTTCTCACAGTTTTTATTTCCATGCAGTGAACAGCCATTGTCAGGACACAAGCCAAGAGTACCATTGTCCTCTCAACATTTTCATTCTTGCTCATTTGCATTTTAAAAGAGCATTGGGTAGGCCATATTCTTTCATAAGGCTGGCCAGATAAGAATTCTAAAATCTAAACTTGGGGAGAAGTCACAGAAAGCTCTATACTGTTACTACTCCCATCCAGTTCTCATGTCTATTCAACTGGTTTTGAACCCAGAGAAGGGATATAAAGGATTAGTTTTTTCCGAACCTCCCAACATAAAAGGCCTGTGTGTACTATATGACTTCTCAAAGATACTGCTATATTTTAGTTCTTTCCATAATTAAATTTCTTTGTTATTATATCAAGTGATCACTTAAACTCTAACTTGTTTGTGTTCACTTTATCTCCCTTCTCTCCTCCATATATGTAGAAGGAGAACAGAGTTTACCACCCCAAAATATCCCTCTTTGAGATACCGATTATCTTAAGCTGTTATTTTTAAGAAACAAAAGACTCAGGAAGAACCTTTGACCTTCCCCCTAACTGACTAAAAATGGAGGCAGAGGACCTGCTCCTGGAAGGGAGCTATCACCATAGATAACTAGTTTAGTAGGAACTAGGTGTGATACAGACAGGGAGGAACCTAGCAAGGTTTGTTGATCAAAGTCTTCTCTGTGTCTCATTGTTAAAGATGGCCCAGCAAACATTTGTTCACCAAACATTTTCTTTTCTATCTCCACATGAATTACCTTCCTCCCCTTTGAAGTCCCAAACCACTACCCTCCTTTCTCCTTAGCTCAAGATGGCCTATAGGCCTTAACTGCCCGAATTGTCCTCCAGACCTATATTCTTATGAAACCCTTGTACGTATATATATATAATTAACTTTGGTTATTTTCTCCTGTTAATCTGATTTATGTCATTTTAATTATTCAACCAGTCAGAAGAACTAAGGGGAGAAAGGGGAAATTTTCTCCTCCCCCACAATATATACAAAAACTTCAAACATAGTCCTCTGAGTTTCTGAGTTAAATCCCTTCCCATACACAGGTGACTCATAATTAACCTTATTCAATTCCATTCGACTCCACCTTCCATGTGCTGATCCTCAAGTTTCCATCTCCAGTTCAAACATACTTACTCACCTTTGTAATAATGATCAGTTCTGCCACTTTTTTTATATTTTTGTTACTGAAATGTACATTTTTTTTACATTACTGTTCTTCATCTATTTATCTTATAAAATTTACCAATATCCCCCTCAAAAACATTTTTCCATCTTTTCCTAATATGCTTTTAAAAAATCCAAAAATTTGTATCAAGAGAGCTTGCATTTCTCTGTCTGGCCATCACTGGCACATGAGCAGCAAAGCCAAAAAGAGATAAAAGATATCAAAAAGAAATATGAATAATGGGAAAAGGTAGAACATCCATCAGTAATTATAGTAACATAGGATTATGTATCTTGGCCATCTTTCATGTGGATTTTTCCAAAATCAGTGTTTAACACCAGGCTAATACTTCTGTCAAAGTCATTTATTTGGTTGATGATTTGACAAAGCCACCCTGAGACTTTCTCACTAGAGTATAAATCATTCAAGGAATTGAGTACTTACATTACTAAGGTCCAAAATTCATAATCTTGCTTTCAAAGCCAATAATGAGAGAGATTTCCCTTTTACTTTCCTTTTCTCTTTTAAACTCCTAATCAAACCTAATTAGCACTTTGTGGTATGCAGCCAGCCAAAAGTACTCTCTTAAATACTTTAAATATCTTGATGATCTTGACTCTTGAAGGAATGTACTGTCGCTATTCATTTCACAGAAAGATTTAAGAGACAAGCCTTGAGAACTAATTGAACTAGATAAGCTCTTTGCACGTAAATTTTAGTGCTTCTCTTTGACCAACACAATACTTACGATTCCTATAACAATGATTTTCCCATGGAGATTGCTCCCTCATGACTGTAAGTTTAATTTTGTAGGAGGTATATTATGATGAACTTCTGGTTTTATTTAGTATAACTCCCTAGATCGGCTCATTCTCCCTCCCAAAAAAAGAAATGATGGATAACAATTCGTGATATTAAACATCTTTTGTAGGTATTGGGTAGGTTTCATCATCTTTCTTTCCCACTATTGGAAGTTAATTTTTAACTAAGGGTTGTGGGAAGTGATGGCTGTCAAAATTAGTTGGAACTCATTTCAAAATTCTCCATCTGTCAATAGTTTAGCATCATTGCTCAGAGACCCAGGATGATACAGTTGATTGCATAGAAATGACATTTCCAGGTGAAATCCATTTAGAAAAGTAAACTAATTCCCAGCAATGACCTTAATGACCATTTGAGAAAGTCCTTCATCAACAAGAAATAAGCTACAATGGGAAGATCAATTCAATCATTCATTTGGCATATACCAGATATTAATTTTTTTAGTTTTTTCCCCAATTTATTTAATGCTCATTTAGAAATACACACCCAAAAGGACTTGATATTTAATTCTTTTATAAACTGTAAACACATCACAGTGGTATTTGGATATCTTACAGACTTTGTCTGTAAACAGAAGTTGCTTCAAGGCATATTCCAGATACTTGCTGGTACAAAATTTTAGATACTTAACAAGTTCTTCAAATGGATGCCAATAATTTTTAACATTTGGATAGGAAAAGCACACTTGATAAAATAAATGTTACAAATGTTTACCTTTTAGTGACCATCACAAAGGCTACCTATAGAACATATTTGCAATACAAATCCTGAATTATAGGTAGTTTCATGATACCTTGAAATGTATCTATATCTGAAACATTTAAATTAAAATTCAAGATTCTACTTTCTATCATATAATCAATGCCAGATGGAATGTAACATAATATTGCACAACTTAGCATGACTCAGCAACGCAAGCGGCTTGGATTTAGAATACTTTTCAATTAGAAGTGTCATTAGAAAGAAAAATGCTAAGGTTGGGAGGAGGGAGAAAACCTGTTCCTAAATAATCAATTCTTTAGACTTTTACATCGATGAAGTCGGTTGTAGCATTAACACACATGTACCAAAATGAACCTTTTGTATTCAAACTTGTCTATTTGTGAAAGGGCCAATCAGCATATCCACAAGTGTACATTAAGAAGCATTTATAGCTGGTTGAAAGGTCAAAGTAAATGAAAAGAAATTATTGATGGAGACATGAAACTATCTGTACTTTAAACAAAAACAAAAATCAGTACAAAAATGCCCATTATAAATATTCATGAGGCATCATACATTGAAACCTTAGATTTTGCATTATAAAACTACTTCATATACATAAGGTTCAGAACTGTCATTTATGTTTATTTTACTTAACTAAAATCAGAGCCAATAGTCTAATAGGTTTGTATAGCCATAAATGTTGGGTGGAACACATTGGCTTATTTGTAAATAAGCTTGCATTTCTTGGGGGGTGGGGTGGGGTGGGGGTGAGCTGTTTCTATTTAGAGTGTGAAAAAGAGGAAATAAATTATTTCATTTAAGAAGAATAAATCAATATTTGATATTCCATTGCATTTTTGTCATGTGATATTCATGGCAAAAAAGACTCTAAGCACTATGAATTCCAAGATCATGTTGCTTTTGTTCACTCTCATTCCTTAACACTTAACAGAGTACCTGGCCCTATGTTTTCCTGTGCTTAAGAAATTCAGTGGGAGTCCCTATTATGGTTCATGTTTGGCATTTCCCAGAGGGAAGCAAACTGCTTAATTTAAACACAATTTCAATGCTGTCCAAATGGCACAGTGAATTTTTTTAACCAGCAACAACAAAAAAAGTGATCTATTTCTTACAATTATTTTTTAAAATATGTACTGACTTCTCCAGACTGGCCTGGGTCATATGTTCTATATTTCTCAGGTAGTGAGTGAGTAATACAACTTGAGAGGTGTATGCCATTTTTTCCTTCTTTGTGGGCAGAGGGATATGCAGCTATGCCATTCTTGGAAAGGCTCTCGTTTTAGCCCTAAACATTTAATTTTTTAATAATAACTTTTGTTGAAATTTTTAAAAGTCGCATAACATAGTGGACTTTCCTATAATGTCAAAATTATTAAATAATCACCTAGAATTATAATTGTTTACAGTGTGCTTTTAGCTAAAAGTAAAGATTTCTTTTGCTGAATTGAAACTTATACTACACATTAGACAAATTTTATAAATCCTGTGTAAGTTTAGCCCTTTAATATATTTAAAAGTCTAAGTTTTATACTATATAGCTCGATTTTCCTATGTCTATAGACTCATAGAAGAAAAGATAACATTTTATATCTAAATAAAACATTTCATTTTTATGAATAGGAATTAGATAAAACTACTCTTATCTCTAACTATCCAGTATAATTTCAATCAGAATTGAGGAATTGTGGTGCTCTGGTTATTTAAATTTGGGATTTAACAGTTTTTAAAAAGTTTTTGAGTTAAAATCCTTTTGATTTTGACACTCATTGTTAAAAACTGATATTAGAAACTTAGAGTAAGAAGGAATATTAAGAGTTTCTCATCTATCCTTTCATGCAGAGCTGGAATTCCTTCTATGATATTCCTGCCTCTTCCTGAAATTTTTAATGGAAAGGAAATTAATCTCTTTGCAAGACAGCTCATTCCATTAATGGAATCTGGCTTTGAAATTATGTAGAGCTAACCTATTACTGACTTCTCTTTGGAAAATATTGTTAAATATGGCTGATTAAAATCCTTCACCCCCCCATCATAACCATTTGTTTCCTAGCGGGTGAAAAGAATGCTCTACTATTGTCTCTGGTATTGTCTGCCAAGCCACTAGCATTTCTAGTTGATTCTGACCCCTATTCTGAAAGTTTTGATGCTTGTACTTTTGATATTCAGATGCACAAGCAATCATAATAGATAATTGCTGCCCAGCTTAGCAAAAATAATATGCCATCAATTATAAGACACATCCCGATTTTAGAAAAGATAAAATGTAAAAAAATATATGCATCTCAGCATCAACGAAATAATTGATAACCTTCACCTTTTCTTTCTCTCCTGTCCTTCTGGTACCCCAATTAAATGCATGCTAAACCTATTATATTTAAGCATTTTTCTCCCATTTTTTTTTTATCCTTTGATTCCACTAAATCAAAACTTTCGGTCCTTAATTTTTGTTATTGCATTTTTTAGTTGTAGCTTTCTAGTTGATTTTCTTGCAAATAAGCAATGTCTCAATTTTTGTAGTTTCCAGTTACTTGCTGAAATTTTTATATTTGTTTTATATCTCCAGGAGTGTCTCAGATATCATTTTGCAATTGTATTTTATGAAAGAACAAAGAGCTTTTTTTATAAGTGACTGAATGTACTCTATAGAACAAAAACCATATGCATGACTTGAACCTACATATAGTATACTGTAAATACTCAAGACGGATCATAAAGGATTGATGATGGGTTCTTCTATCAGTTTGCTGTTACTCCGTGCTAAGGAAGTAGTAGTGGTTACAAGAAAAGTCAGTTAGACAGACATGTGTTCGAGTTTTTGACCATGAAATCTTGGGCGGTTACTTCTCTGAGTATCTTTATCGATACAATTAAGATAACAGTAGTGATCTCAAAGGATTGTTTTAGATCTACTTAAAGTTGAGTACGTAGAGCACTAACAGAGCACTTGGCACATAGTCAACAATGAATAAATACACTCTATAATTATTAAGAAATTAGTGATAACCTACCCTTTACAGTCTTTGTCTTCCTTCAGGAATTCAGCACTCTGGTTACATGAGCAACACTGTTGCTGGGATATTTGCTGTTACTTCTGGGATCTTTCCACTGAGTCTGGAGCTTTGCTGATGCATTTCCCTCAAAGTTTGTACTTAAGGTATATCTTTGATTTCTAGATCTTTATCTATTGATGTACAGCCTAGAAAGTTTTACTTCCTCCCATCCTTCTCTGCAAAATGCTGGCCATGCATCATGCTGCAGCTTTGTTTCTGCAATGGGAGTTTTCTCATCTGCAAGAGACTTAACAATTGAGGGGGTAGAGAGGATTAAGAGAGCAGTGTGGGAGAAGCTGGAAAAGAACCTGTAAATTTCCTCTGGCAACACAAGTCACTTCCTGCACAAGGTCTAAATCAGAAACAGGTCCTCTAGTGCATAGAAACAAAGGTGCTGAGATAACTCCTGGGCCATTTCATACTCTTGACTCCCAGAAGAGGTCGACAGGTGTTTTCTGTTGTGGTTCTTATTTATATACACATTTCAAATCTCCAAGGGGCGGGGGGCGGGGTCATTGCCCACCAGTGCAGCCTGAGGGAATTATATGGGAGCACTGGGCCATTACGGAAATGGAAAGTGTCACCTGCTGTGTGGAAGACTGGGTTCACTAGGCCCCAGGAGATGCCCGCTGCTATAAAAATTGCAGAATTCCTCAATATGACCTCATCTTCTTATTTGCCTTCTTTTTCCTTAAACTCGAATACAGACGAGTTTCAATTAGTTGGGTTTGGGATAATAAAAAAAAAAATGCAATTTCTTTGAGGATAGGGCTCATGACTCATTTATCTCTGTGTCCCCAGGGCTAGCCCTGTGCCTGGAACATGGTTGCTGCTTCTTAATGCATAAACAATAGTATCGCTGAATTTGGCCCACTCCAAGTGATTTAGTCCATGACTAATCCATGTTTAAAGGGAAGTAACAATACATGCTTTGTTACCCTGCAATATAGCTTTTGATGAAGAAAAAATGAAATATTTCTAAAAATACTACTAGATAGTATCAAGATATTCGCTACAATTATCATTTATGTAACTGGGGACCTTTAGCAATTCATTTTTCTTCTCTGTTGGAGCTGTTCCATTTTCACAGCATTATGTAGTAAATATTAATGTTGTGTGAGAAAATCATAATTTCCTCTTTTAAATTCATATTCAGTTCAATCTATAACATAAATACAGATACTGGACCCAGACCTCTTGGAGGAAATTTCACTGTGAAATTTCTTTCTTTTACAAATGTTTTTTCCAGGCCTTTCCTTGGTAATAATCACTGGGAAATATTTAGTGGCTGGCCATGAGCATAGCCTTTAAAAAAAATGTGATGACAGTCATTTAGGAGCAGAAATTGGATCCTTCTTATTATTAACCTTCCCCCTACCCAAGCCTAATCTCTCCACCTGTGCTCTGGTCCCTACCACACCTGGCTTCTTGAAATCTATTCCATCAGGTATACCTTTCTAACACTTGCTCCCTATGTCTCTACTTCTCTAGGATCCTTTCTTATATTTTGGTTCTTTAGTTCAACAAACTTCAATGAAATACCTGCTAGGTGCTTAGCATAAATCTGGGCACAGGGTTGGATGCAAAGAATACTAAGACATAGTCTTGCCTTCTAGATTCTAGAAGCTCACAGTATAGTTCAGGAAGCTGGCATGTAAACAAAATATCAAAGTACGTATGTGTGGTAACAGGCAACTAAAAGTTGCCATCAGAGTAGATATGGTCAGGTACCTCTAACCTAAAGTGATTATAGTCCTCTATTCTTCCTTTTATTGTAAGCTTCTTAAAGTAATATTAGCATGTAAGTATGTGTGTGTGTGTGTGTGTGTGTGTGTGTGTGTGTGTGTGTTTATAAATATATGTGTATTTTCAGGCACAGAAAATGCCTGAAAGCTACCATTATGTTTCATGTATCTTAAATATATATATTTCTTACTATGTGTACTTGGTACTTTTATCTACATTATCTTTTTATTTCCATAATGAATCCAGAGCTGAGTTTGAGTATTATTCTCACTCTACGGATAAGGGAACAGAAGCAGCAACAGATCCATTACTTGCTTTAAGATCACACAGCTACTAAATAGTATCTACCTGGATTAGTTAAGATGCTTTTAATTGCAAGGAACAACAACAAGAACCCTCAATCTAGAATAAATAATCAAGGGAATTTATGGTTTGTATAACTGAAAGAGCTAGGATGAGCTTCAGGTAAGGTTTGGTTCAGGAGCTCAGTGATGTCACCATGGGCTCAAGTTCCTTCCCACTCTCTCCTTTGCCTTCCCTCCTATTGGCTTTATCTTTAAGCTGATTCTGCTTTTGGTAGTAGAATGACTGCTGCAGTACCCTTTCCTACATGTGTCCTGCTTCTCATCCAGAAGAAAGAAGTCTCTCTTCCAGTCATCCAACAAATATTCTGGACTTCCTTCTGATGCTGTCACTCCTATCCCTGAACCACAGCCTCAAGTACTGCTTCAAGGACAATGGGATGCTGGGGATAATGCATGTTGCCTCCTATATTGTGGAGAGGATTTGATGTGATGATATATTCAACACTTAGCATAGTGCTGGCATATAGAACTGCTCATAGAGGTTAGTTATCATTAACTACCTTGTTATACATTGCCATACATGATTCTTGTAGGGCTCAGAAGAAAATGCTATGATTGGAATGTCTGTGTCCCGCCCCACCCCCTAAATGCATATGTTGAAATCCTAAACTGGTGGCATCGGTAGGTAGTGCGTTTGGGAAGGACTTAAGTCACGAGGGCAGAGCCCTCATGAATGAGATTAGTGCCTTATAAAAGAGACTTCAGAGAGACCCCTAGTCCCTTCTGCCATGCGGGGACACAGCAAGAAGGTACTGCCTATGAACTGGAAAGAAGGCCTTCACCAGAAAGAGACCACACTGACACCCTGATCTTGAACTTTCCAGCCTCCATAAGTGTGACCAATAAATTTCTGTTGTTTATAAGCTACCCAGTCTTTTGTATTTTGTTATAGAAGCCCAAAGATAGCTGCTATTGTTGTGGTTATTATTTGCTTACTTGTATATTCATGTATTCAACATTTATTCATTTATTCAACAAATATTTATGGTGCACCTTTAATGTACTAGTCACTTCTCTAGGTGCTGAGGATACAGCAGTGAACAAAACAAAATCCCTGCTGTCCTGGATCTGACATTCCAATTGAAGATCGATATATAAATAAATGCATTATAAAAAATAAAAATTGAATGTGTGCTGTGAAGAAGAATAAAGAGGGGTATGTGGGTGCAGAGCAACGTGGTGGGTGCACTTTTACAAGTGGTCAGAGAAGACCTCACTGATAAGTGACATTTGAGCAGAAGCCTAAAGAAGTAAGCCTGTGAACTATGTAGGCATCCAAGGAAAAAGCATTCCCAGAAGAAGAAACAACAAATGCTTTAACTCCTATGTTTGCTTCTACCTTTCAGAGATTAAGGGATACGCAAGAACCATAGGAAATTTCTGCTAGTGTCTCCACTAGCAAGGTGGATGGTTCACAGAAAATGCCTGAAAGCTACCATTATATTTCATGTATCTTAAAGCCCACGAATCTCTGCCACTGCCTGAGATGAAGTAATACAGCTTTGGCTTTTCTTTCTCCTTCCAACTTTGCATGCTAGCGCTCTGGTGGAATCTATGTTAATCCTCTGCTACCAAGGTTTCTGAGAAATGTAGTTTCCAATCTTGCAAGCCCTTCACTACAGGGGGAGCTTAGAAGGGGAAAAATGGAGCTGAGTTGTCAAAGACATTTATGAGCACAATCACAAATGCTATTTTGGATATCTTATATAAGGATCCTAGAGGGTTAGAGGGAAAACTTGTTTCTTACACTTATTTCATGAATACCATTTTTCTCAGCTAAGATTGGTGGGAACTAGATTGCAGTTGATTTAAACTCTGGTTTGTGCCTGGGACCTAGAATTTTGGGTGACTCTTAGAAAGCTCATTCATTTTTAGTCCTATCTGTGAGTCTGTTATAAAAAGTTTAAAAGCATGATCAGTGATCAGTTGTCAAGACACTCCATTGCTATACTATAAGTGTGCCAGAGTAGGAGTAACACTGATTCTGTGTGAACACTGGCCAAATGTCAGGCATTAGCCTTGCTGGATTATGAGAGACTGTGAGCAGGTAACATCATTGCTCTTCAGGTGTGTGAAAGCTGTGTAGCTGCAGGGATAAACCTGTAGGTAATGACGACAAACAGACAGGGGTTTATATATGCACTTGACTCATAGTGTTCAGAATATGGTACCTTCTGAGGTGATGATAATAGTTTACTCTGCTTATTCTACCTGATTATCTCTTCTTGTTTCTTCCTGCTCTGAAAAAATATGATCCTCCATTTGATACCAACCAAATAGGATTAATCGTTCCTAAAAGGGAAGGCTGTACTAGACTTTTTGAGCAGCTTTACTCAGTCTATGCCAATGAAACTAAGGATCCTGAGTTAAAACATGTTTGGTGTCTAGCATTTCACTGTATAAATATTTCAGTTATAAGTGGACATTTCATTGCAGGTATTTTGATAATTGCTTCCATATTCCACATCCACTGCTTCTAAAAGCAAGAGGCCAGGTCTTTACTAGCCCTATGAAGACTTGAAAAAGCAGCGCTTGGTCTCCAGCTTACGTTCATCACTAACAAAGGCAAGTCATGCATTAAGCTGTCAGCTGCCTGAAAAACTCAAGGCGCAGTTCAAATGTACCTTTTTGTTGAAGACCTTTCCATCCATTCAGACCAACGCTAACTCCCTACTCATGCAACTGATGATGCTCATGATCATGAAGGTGATGGAAATAGCTGACACAGCGACAGATTCAAATGCAGACCTGTTTTCAATCTCCATTACCATACCTATAATGTGGAATAAAAATATTTTTATTTCTTTTTTGTTACTCAATATGAACTCTGTAAAGATGGGGTTAATGCCTTATTCATTTTCAAATGCCCTGTCTCAAAACAGTGCCTAGCACAAAGTAAGTGTTCGATAAATAAATTTCATATTATACATAGTTGAATAAATATATGAATAAAGTGTCATCTGAGTCCCAATAAGAAACATGAGGTTTTTCCACTTGGACTGGGTATGTAAATGAGTTTAAAATTCCTATATAGGGAAAATGGTATCTCCTGGTCTCTGCTCATTGACCCAGATATGGCCTTTCGACTTCTCATCAATCTTCTTGTTACCTGATATCTCTTAGTAAACAGGCTTTTAGAGAGGGGAAATTGCAAAGGGGCTATAGTAAATGAGTAAAAAGTGAAGGAGGATAATATTATGATACTAAATGCTAAAGAATTGGTGAGTATCACTTGTTAAAGAGGAGAAAAAAAATCAATTTTAAATTAACAGTGCAAAAAAGAGGACAAGGTTTAGGATTTCTTTCACTGGTCCCAAGGCTCTTTCCTTTCTATTGTCTTATTTTTGCTAAAACAGAAATAATCTTCTCTGTGAAACAGACGATTTCACAAAGAGCTATAATAAAGAACGCAGCTGAGCCTAAGAATAGGAAAATACAAAAAAAAAAAGAAGAAGGCAGCATGGGAGTTGGGAGATTGAGGTTCTCATCTTGACTCTGTCCATTTGTAGCTGGTGATCTCAGGGTTTTACATTCACTTCCTAAGCCTCAGTTTCTTCATTTGTAATACGGGGCTAGATTTCCATCTAATAAAGTTGTTATGAGGACTAAATGAGATACTAACCATGAAAAATACCTTTTAAATGATAAAATTCTATAAATGTGAGATAATTTTTTTTCCCTCAGAAAACATGATGACAACTAGGGCAGGCAACATTTTTATAAAGAGCATATATAACTTTAAAAGTCAGAAAAAATAAGGTTTATACCTATCTACACTTATGCACCTAAGTACAAAACCAGTCCACAAGCTCAGGAGCACAAGAATGCACCTTTTCTATAACTGAACTTAATTCAACTTTGTGGCAGGAAACTTAATTTGGGTCAATTCAAGGCAAATCAATCAGTTCAGTGGTTGTGTCTGTGTTTCTGAGAGAGTTATGGGATGTCACAGTATCAGATGTAGTACCTGGTCTTCAGTCCATCACCTGCCCTTACTGGCGTCCATCCATAAGACATGTGTCTCCCATCATCATGCTCCACCTGGCTTCACTGGGGAGACTGCCTACTGGAATCTCTTTACTAGAAAAGCCTTACTGACAAACATACATCCTTATTGCTTTGGATGATGGAGACTGCATGGGGACATATTCCATTGTTCAGAGGCTGGTCCTGAAATTTATGTTATCTAGAAGAAAATGAGGACACCATTTAAAACAAGCCCTGGAGAGCTTTGACTTTCTCCTGGTTGACTCGGGGCCCCTGATTCTAGGCCATGATTTCCTCTTTTAAACCATCACATAATGTGTGTGCTACCACTTGAGAGAAGCCAGTCCTCGAAGTCAAGGAAGTGGTTATCCATAAATACATAGCAGTTTTTTTTTCCTCTCGTCTTTTATTTAAACACCAACTACAACTTGAGTTTCTTTGGAATAATATTCATATTATTCATTTGAGTAGTCTTCAATCCTTTGTAGCATATAGTGGGATATGAACATGCAAACAAATGTGTAAATGAATTTGTGTTCTGAGTGTAATCTAAATTCTTACAATTGAATGCAGCACAATAAACCAATTAAATTCAATAAACTTTTACTGCGTATGTTCATAGTGACAAGTCCTGTACTAGTTTCCAGATCTATACAACAGAATAAAAGACACGAATGGTCTCATAGTGTAGTGTAGAAGTATAGAGTCTAGTGTCTTTTCTGGGCAGGAATGGAGCATAGGGTATATAGTATGTGAGAATGAAAAGGAAGAGATTTAAAGCTACCATTTACTGAGGACTAATGAAGTACTAAGCACTGATCATTTAATCCTCACATCTCTTTATGGAAGATACCAGCACGCTGCTTCCTGGAGTCCCCCCAAAAGAGATCAAAGAAAACTCTACATGTCAAAAAGCTAAACACAGCTTTTAGTACCTCCCGATTAAAGATGTTTCTAATACAATCTATTCCCTTCAAAAATGAGGTGGAGAATAGGAGGAGGGGTGTGGTTTGGGCAATGTATTTTTATTTTTTCATTTTAGCTTAGACTAAAAAATTGGTATCTCATTGCCAAATCAAAGACATATTCATTACTTAGCATTGTTTGAAATAATATCTACAATGTTCAAAGTTTCAGTTAAAATCATAAAATTTTTTCAAGCTCAGAATCAAAATAAAAATACAAATATAAACTGCATTTTATGCTGTTAATATTTCACTGTGTGCTCACTGGTGCATTTCTCTTGCTCTCTCTCTCTCTCTTCTCTCTCCCTCTCTCCTTATCTGTTAAATGAGGAAATTAAACTAGTGTCTTAAATTATCTCTAAGTTTCTTTGACCTGATTGAATATAACTATTAATGTTGTGCTTGTAAATAGTAGGTGGTGATGAAGATTTCTGATTCCTGCAGTTGTGTGTTGTAACGATAATGGGTAGTTATTAGGCATTGTCTCTCAAAGGGGTAATCTGTTTGGGACATGAACAAGTATGTAGTGGCAGCCCTTCCTTGTGGAGGAGTTACCAGTGTGTGCATTTACAGCCAAGTCTTGAAAATAATAGCTGCTCCCATGTGTTGAATGACAGCCTTATGCCAGGCGTGTCACAAACTTTACCTCATGTAATCATTAAGACTCGGAGAAAACTGTCTCAGATGATGAAACAAATGTCTGGAAAAGTCAAATGACTTGCCCAAGGTAACAGAGTTAGTAATTCACAGCCATTCACACTGATAAGTCACACTCATAAGAACATTCAAAAGAGGTTGTCTTGATTTTGGACCTCCAGCCTCCAAAATTGTAAAAGAATACATTTCTGTTATTTGAAGCCACCCAGTTTTTGGTAATGTTACCAAATACCAAAGCAGCCATAGGAAATGAGGATACTCACTTTAATCAAAATTAGTGCAAGTCTGAGAGCCTAGGCCTGGACTGGTAAAGAGTATGGCTGGGATTTATTTCAAAAGGACAAGGCTTAGTGAGGACCCCTTGGCAATGGCCTACTTTCTGGGTGAACTGAGCAGATTGGAGACTGTAATTTTTCCTATCTGTGTCTTAAATATAGAAAAGTCTTTTGTTTTTCTTTAACACCTTGTCTTCTACTTTACTTCCCCTCTCCCCAACCCTCACTCTCTCTCAGCATGTTGAGAGCAACATTTCCCTGCGTAAAGGTTCTGACTCACTCTTTTTCAATAACACCCTCTTCCTTGATAAATCAATACCCTGACCAAAGTGATGGTACATTTAAGTCATTAAGCAAAGTGGCTACGGCGGGAAAAATGTGATGCAGCTTTGTCGCCAAGGTATTTTTGCTTTTGGTCTTATTTACCTGGATAATGTAGTAAAGTACAGCTTCTAAACACTGACTTAGAAGAAAACTGGTTATACAGAGCTGTGAGAGGTTTGAGCAAGGAAACTGAGAAAAAGCAGGGAATGAGCTCTCACAGAAAGGCAGGGATTGTCTTGGGCAAGTCACATCCCTTCTCTGAACTTCCGTAGTCTCAGGGTGAGGGGTAGAATAGATGTTTTGTTTCTGAATCTGTACTCTAGAGTTCTGTGACTCTGTTATCTTTTAAAAAATAGCAACATCCAGAATAATTTGTAAAATCTTCAACCCTCAGGTTTGCTCCTTTTGGGGGACTTTTTCACTAAGGACATAACTATCTTTGTAAATTTTATGTCACATTATAGACATTCACTTACCATGTCTGCCTTCCAGAGATGCAGAGAAGCTACAAATGGCACTGTCACCAATAAACGAGCACAGAGAGCTTCAGGTAGCAATGATTCAAGGACTACTGCTGGGAAAATTTGAATGCAGATTTTAATATTCTGTCCTTTAAACTAACTCTCTCTCTTTCTCTCTCTCTCTCTGTATGTGTGTGTGTGTTTCTTTGTCTCTCTCTCTCTTTCTTACACATTTTCTCAGTAAAATACGTTTTATTAAATTTTTTGAAAAAAATTAAAATGCAGATAAATAAAAAAATCAAAATGCAGATAAATAAAAAAATCAGAATCATGCATAATTTCACCACTGAAAAATAAATACTATTAGCAGTTTTGTATTTGCTTTTGGATGCATCTCCATGCACTTCCGTTTGTGCATGCGCGCGTTTGTGTGTGTGTGTGTGTGCATGTGTGTGCGTGTGTGTGTATGTGAAAATATAATTTAAAAATCAAATTTACAATGAAATATAAAAATTTTTATGAACTTTTGTAAACTCTCAAAAGGTTTTAAGGGGCACAACTTTCTAGTTAAAATATATTCAGAAAATCAATAATATATTTTTGGTCTTATTTTAATCAGTACCAAGAGCCCCAGATTTATGAGGTCTCTGAGAAAAGCAATTTATTGGGCTGATCTTCTATAGGGAGACCAGATGGCCATCTTTGGGCAGGCCATGCGTGGTTTGAGGTAACCAAAATAGTGGACAAAAACCCCCATGCTCTGCTACAAAACCAAGAACCACCTGAAGGTTTTAGTTCCATCACTGGTTGGGCATTTATTGAACATCAACTACATGTACAATCTCATAGCCGATACTGGAAAAAAAGTATAATAAATTTATTCTCTTCTGAATAAACTTAAGGTGTAAGTTTAAAGGAAATTAAGTTCTAGAACTCACTTTTTTTCCAACTAAAATCTTAGGCTAAAATTAATATATAAAATAGATCAAAACAGACTGTTCCGGAGGATGCAGAGGTGGAGGCCTGGAGATCCATCCACAAGGTTTTCCTAGGGAGCCCCTAAGGACTCCACAAACTACAGTATGAAAACCAATAGTTCCAAAAGATGCATGGAAACATAAATGGGTAAAATTGTGTGACTGTGAGTGTGGTTGGCTGTGGTGACGAAACCACAGTTAATATGCTCCCTCTGTGGGCTGGGTACTCTTACTGGGGCTTTAACTCTATCAATCAATCTGGCTATGTAGGTATAAGCATTCTTATTTGATGGCTAAGGAACCTGAGGTTTGGAAAGAAAATGATTTCTATTTGGCAGGCCTGAGATTCAGACACAAGTCTAGCTAACTCCCACGTCTATGACAATTTATACACTTAAATAGATGGAAGAGTTGACTACTACGACTACTACACAGACACACATACACGCACAGGCATAGGCACAGGCACAGGCACAGGACATACATGATTGACTGTGAAATGAGAGGTAATGGCCAAATCTGGTATATCTTCACCAGCTTTGCCAGTGGAATGGGAAGCAGTAGAATGAGAGCTAGAAGTCTGGGCAGAATATAAATATTCTGGGTGTGGCCATTGGAACATGACATAAAAGAGGATGCATCTTCCAGGTAGGATATGGTGAACAAAGACTGATATGTGCTGATATCTATACTATGTGTGAGGAACTATGAGGATGAAAACCACATTGTTTAGGAAAATTACCTGGAGGAGGAAGGACTTGATTCAGAGTTAAAAACAATGCTTGTTTTAACTCAGAGGATCTCCCTTTCAAATAATTATTAATTACTGTATCATTTTAACATATATCCACAAATCCTTTGCTAACTCTTCCCTCTAGATGGTAGAGCTTAATTCTGCATTCCCCAAAAGTTGCATGAAATAGTAAGTTAAATAGTACCATAATAGGGCCCTGAATTGGGCTTTTCTGACAATTAAAACAAAAGAGAAATATATTGGATTTCATTGCTGCCTAATGAATGAAAACCAAATGATTCATTTGCAGAAGCAAAAATAAATAAATATATATTTTTTTCCTGTTTCTACATTTAAGATAGGAACGATCATGTAGGCCTTTGATTAGCTCATCAGTGACCAAACAAGAAACTGTAAAACACAAAGGAGCCGTCCAAAGAGATGATCCTTGTATAGCTCTTTATAAAAAGGTTTCATATTTACAATCAAATTTTAACTCAATGAAGATATTCTTGCAAGGTCAAAGAGAATGCAAGCTGATTCGTTTATTTTATGACTATCGAAATTGATTCTGAGAAAACTGCCTTGAAGAATCGAAAAGAATAAATAGTTAAGCACCACTTTTATCACACCTATCTCTAACTAAAAATGTTTCAGTGATTTTCATGATCTATTTAGGTTAGGTTTAAAACTAAATATTCTTTAGTAAAAGAGCTATACCTCAGAGACTCATTAGAGAATTCTATCATAAACTATTCGTACTTAAGCATTTGCTAAAGATTTGTATATTACTGACTTTGGCTGTTGGCGAGTATCTAGCAGATTTGTGAAGGAGGGCATGGAAGGAGGATGGTTGGATGGGACCAGGAAAGGCCAGCATGCCAGAGGGATAAGTTGGGATTCTATTGGGATTTTCTCAGCACCAGGAGATATGGAAAAAATAACGACAGAAATAAAAAGAATGACAAATATTATATAAATCCTTTTATGTATTAAAAAAATATTTATTGAATACTTACCACCGTTCTAGTTTCTTGGGATGCATCAACAAACAAAACACATACACAAGCACAACAGTCTACCCTTACAATACTCATATTCCAGTAGAGAGAGACAGACAGTAAACAAATGGATGAATAAGTAAGTTTTATAGTGTACAGTGTATAGACGATAATTGTTACGAAGAAGGAAAAAAATTGAGGAGGATAAGGGAGATCAGAAACGGAGGAGCGCGTGCTGCACTTTTAAATGAGTGGTCAGGGAGGTCTTGCTACAAAAGTGAAATCTGAGCAATGCTTAAAGGAGATGAGGCAGTTCATCGTGTAGATATTCGAGAGAAGCCCCTTATGGTTCAGAGGGAAGGGACAGAGCTGGGGCAGAGCCAGGAGTCCAGTGAGCTGGAGAAAGGAGTAGGAGGTGAAATCAGGGAGGTGATGTGGGGTCTCACAGGTCACTGTAGGAGTTTCGGCTTTTATTCTGAGGCTAACCAGGAGCCACAGGAAAGTCTTGAGTAGAGGGGTGACTCAACCTGACTTAGGTTTTAAAAGGAATTCTCTGATTGGGGCAAGGATAGAAGCAGGAAGCTCAGTTTATGAAAGAAGACCCACTGAGCCATGGAATTCAACAGAATCAATTACCAAGGACTGCTTTGTAAGTGAACTCAATGGAGCTGGCCAAAGAAGCTTGTCACAGCATCAAGCTGATGAGAGGAAGGCTCTTTCCTAGTTTTCCTAGTTGTGTGTTTCTTAGGTGGGTAAATTGAACTAGGGAGCAATTCCTGGGTGTCCTGGTGACCATGGAGATGGCTGCCTTTGCTGCCGACCCAGGCCTCAGTCCTGTGACCGTATATATATGGCTGCCATATTTTCACTTTCTTTCAAGACATGAGAGTCTTTAAAATCTCTTCTGCGGCTTTTTCTCAGAGCAGAAATATCTCCAGTAGCCTCCTTCATCTGACCTTGGGGCTGGGGAAACGGAACAGTAAGACATTAATCTGGCCGAATTCAGTCTGTTTCATGGATTCTCTTAAAGTGATTCCCAACGCTGTCATTCCGGGCAGAGGCATGTCGACTAACAATGAAAGAGGGGTTAAAGAGGCTCAAACTAGCTCATCCCCAGACAGGCTTTTAGAGCAACACTGCCCAATAGAAATATAATTCCAGCCACATATGTAAGTAACTTTAAGTAGTCTGGTAGCCATGTTTTAAAATGCAAAAAGAAACAGGCAAAATTAATCTCAATAACATATTTTATTCAATTTAATAAATCTAAAATATTATGTCAAAAGCTAATCAATTTAAAAATTATTAAAGAGGTATTTTAAATTCTTTTTCATACTAAGTCTTCAAAATCTAAGGTGTATTTTACACTTCCAACACATCTCAGTTTAGACCAGCGACATTTCAAGTGCTCAGAAGCCACATATGGCTGGCTAGTGGCTACTGTAATGGATAGCATAGCTCTAGAGCTACATATCCCAATATGCCCGTATTTCTCCGATCAGCTAACTTTGTACACAACTGTTTTGTGCATCAAGCACTAATGATCTGTAGAACTTAGAGTACAAAATTGGAATTTGGTCTTACATGACAGAAGGTGGAAATATCATGATCATATCCCTTCCTCAACTGCAATTTATCTTCTATTGTCCACACTGAGAACATATATATATCAGAATGGGCCTTGTAAACAGAAAAGTGTTTAGCCCAAGCTGATTACTATTACAACTGCTGGCTCTATCTTTGACGCCACTAGAAGAGCAAAAAGTCCTCTCCGTGATAAGGGTGATGGGCTCACTCCAGGGGTTTAGCCTCAGAAAAGTGTGAAACTCTAACAAGGGCAAACAGATCTTTATTCGAACCAGGTTTTCTCTAGTTGCTACTGTCAAGGTAATTTACGGCTAATGTTTGGTGTGTTATTCACCGAGGCAATTTATTTCCAGGCCCCGTGTAGGCTCTCTATATTGCCTGTTGATGATTGCTGGTTCTGGTCAGGGAAGTGTCTCCAGAGAACACAGTCAACAGGGCCAAAACTCAGGCTTTGGCAGATGTTTGAGCTAGGCGAGTTGCAGCCCAAGATGAAAGAAAGGAAGCTGGGAGGGTCTCTGCATGGCTTATAGAATTCCTGTTACTGCCTCCTAAAGTCAAATTCAGGCTGTTGGCTAAATCTAGGAATAAAGTGCTAAAATTGCCAAACAGGCCAAATTAATAACAAGGATATTAAAGCCAGTAGAGACAAGAATTAAGAAAACATACAGGTATTTGACTAGACTATAAGCATTTTGAGGATTGAGTCTACTTTGATGCATACCATCCCTTTGTGGAGTGAATGAGTGATATAAGTAATACATTTTATTACTTTTTGGCCCAAGACAACAATCAGTTTAAGCCTCTGTGCCTTTCACAAAGCCAAGTTATAGAATTCTGAAGATTGTATAATTGGGCCAGATGACTTTTAAAGTCCTTATGAGACCCTATAATTCTGTAATTTGACAGGAAATGTGCTAATGAGTATCAAACACCATTAGGCCTGAAAAATGAAAGCTCTAATTGCATTTTAGGGTAGCTACTACAAACAATACTTGTCAATTTTTTTCTTAGGCCCAAATTAGTGTAAATATGAGACTTTACTGAGTAAGGAGGGGTTTTCTTGTGTTTATTGCTGATGGATAAAGCACTGGATGAGAAAGAAGCCCATGATATCAGGCACTGGCCCCGAATCTTTGTGTCCTAGGCAATCCTTAGACTTTTGTGGGCCCTCGTATTCATAACTGGACCGGATGATCTGCCAAATACTATGGGCTCTGACTTTTTATATGAGCTAAAGTGAAGAAGCTGCCCAGAGGCACATCATTGCCCAAGGGCTATGACAAACACATTTAGGTCTCATAATTCCCCAAGCATTATATGGGATTCTTTGTTCTCTCCAGATTCTTTAGGCCCAATGTAAATAAGCAGAAGAATGATTCATATTTGTAGTAGTGAATGTCATCAAAGTCCAGGACATTCTGAGAAGCTCAAGAGAGAAACCATCAGTTTGAAAAGTGAGCAGTTGACAGGCTCAAGGGCAGACTGTCCCAAAGGTGGGCAGGGAGATAATTTTCCTCTAAGCTATCTCTCCCCACCCAATTCAGCTTACTACTAGAGTAATTGCCCTAAAACCAAAGCCAGATCTAGTCATTCCCTAATTCACAAACCCTAGACGGCTCCTTAACACCTGCAGAAGAAAAACACCTTTATGAGGGATCTCAGACTGTTGCCATCTGACCCCAAGCCATCATTCCAAAATCATATCATGTTACATCCCTCCTGTGCACTATGGGTGATACCCCAGCCCACTGGACCGCTCAAAATTCTTTGAATTCTATGTGCGTTTGTCCCACTACAGCTGTGTTTTGTGCTACAAAGCCCTCCCTTGCCTTTCTGGTCTACTCAAATCTTTCGCATTCTTCTATGGCCTACTCACATCTCTCTCTTTTGGTGCCTACAGCCCACTAAGCACTCCTGTCTCCCATAATAGACTACTTACATCTTCTCCTTGCTTTAATTTAATTCTGCTTTCGATTAGAATTTGTTATCTAAGTGTCTGTTCCTCCCTCCTCTGCAGTTTTATTTCTGATGACATGGATCATGTCTTATTAATATTGTTTTTCCCACATCTCCTGGTACAGTCATGTGCCCCTTAACAATGGGGAAATATTCTGAGAAATGCATCAGAAGGCAATTTCATCATTATGTGAACATCATAGAGTGCACTTACACAAGCCTAGATGGCATAGCCAACACACACTTAGGCTTATTTGATATGGTCTATTGCTCCCAGGCTACAAATCCATATAGCATGTTACTGTACTAAGCACTGTAGAAAATTATATCACAGCGGTAAATATTTATATATCTAAATATAGAAAAGGCACAGTAAAAATAACATATAAAAAATGGTATCTATACAGGGCACTTACCATGACAGGAACTTGCAGGACCAGGAATTGGTCTGGGAGAGTCAGTGAGCGGTGAGTGAATGTGAAGACCTAGGACATTACTGTGCACTGCTGTAGACTTTATAAACACCAGCCCACAGCCTTAACCTTATTTCTTTCCGACAGTCAGAAATAGAACATCAAAGTTGTCAGTGCTCCCTGAACTGGGATCTGGGCTAAACTGATTGGACATATTGAGCAGAAACTGGCTGGGTGAGGCGTAGGTCACCACAATAGTGACTGTCAGAAAAGAGTGAAAGGTGACCTCAGGATATGTAGGAATAAGAAATCAAGATGGAGAGAAAAAGGAATATAGAGGATTGCCATGGCAATGTGGTTTTGGCTATTGCATGTTGCAGCAGTGGTCGGGTTAAGGAATTTTGTTGTCTTCATTAAAAAAGATGATGTTTAACATGGAGAGGCTGTAGAACTAAGGACTCAATATTTTGACTTTGGAAATTTGTTTTTGGTTCTATTGTCTCCTTAGCACTTAGCACTTTCTAACATACCTTGCAATTTTTTCATATTTTTGTCTTGTGTTTGGATGTTGGCTGGGAAGAGACTAGAATATAAGCTCCATGTGGCAAAGATTAGTGTTTACATATCCAAGTACACATGTTTTTTCACCGCTGTATCTCCTGTGCCCTAGTACATAATAGGCACTCGATAAATATTTGTTGAAGGAATAAAAATCATAAGCCCCAGCACCATGGTCCTGCTATATCAGCCCCTGGAGGGTTCTATGATGTAGAAAGTCAGGTCTTGGTTATAGCTGCTGACTCCATATTCTGATGAACACAAAGATTAGGAGCTTCGGCTTTGGACTCCAAACAATTCAATTTAGTCTTTTTACTCCCCTGCTTCTCATCTCAATGAAAATATTTTTTCATTTTCCTTACCAGCCAACAAGACACAACTTGATCTGTCCTCTGACTTTGTCCCCTACTTCCTCACATACTATTCTCCCCATGTTTGTTTCCTCACTAGGGCTTTTCACCTGCTCTACCTGCCTGAGACACTTCCCCCCACCCTTGGCGCTACTCCCAGCCCCAGGTCCTTACAGAACTGCCTCCTTGTCATCAGTTCACTGTCCACCACCTCAGACGATTCTTCCTAGGACACCCAAACTAAACAGAGCCTTGCTATAGCTGCCCCAGGATCGCTCTATCCCTTCACCCTGCTTTGCATTCTTGATAGTGCTTAACAATGAACTTCCGATTCTTTGTCTCCCAGTATTGTCTGCCTAAATTGGGAATTGGGTGTTTTACTTATCAGCTCCCAACCTTTGTTGGTTGAAATTTGCCTCTACAGGTGTTAATTTCTTGTCTAATTATGAGTTGCCTATGGGCCATCGAATCTCTGGGGACAGAAAATAAAGATGCTAGGTGCTCATTTGAGGTGATGTACTATCAGTGCCAAGTGATAGAAACCCTCAGGGAGCAGCTCAACTCAGAGGTATGGCTGAGGGGCCTGAGGGGGCACCAGAGGCTTCCTACACACTTCAATTTTCCACCCTACCTGCTACAGATGTGCAAGCTTTATGAGAAAAGGAACCCTGTCTCTACTGCTCTATTCTTAGTGCATAGAGTAGTGCCTGGCCTTACTTTGGTACTCAGCAAATGTTAGCTGAATGAACTAATTAAATTCTTTAGCCTTTCTTTGTCTCTTTTTTCTCAACTATAAAAGGGCAATAATAATCCAATTGATTGTGCGTGGTTGCTGTGAGGGATAAGTCAAATAAAACATGGAAGATGCCTGGCACAGAAAAAGACCACAATAACTTATAAGCTATTATGATTCAGCTGTGTGACTTTGATGTAGGGAAGATCACTTAATTCTTCTAGGCTTCGATTTTTAAGTAATCATAATTGTACATTTTTCCAAGTTTGAATAAGAGCAAACTGTGATAATATATAAGGATGACAGTATTATATAGATATACATTGTTATTATCACTCATCATCATCCTTTCAAGTAGCAAGGGTTAGTTACAGCTGGAAAGGCAGGCAAAATTCTTGTTCTCATAAGGCTTCTAGTCTAACAAGGGAGACAGACGATAAACAGAATAGATATATAAGGAAGTTGGCCCTGAATTTTTGTGTCCTAAAAGCAATCACTTGACCTCTGTGGTCCCCAGTATTCATAACTGGACTAGACAATCTGTCAAATCCTATGGACTCTGAATTTTCTTATGTAAGCTTAAGTGGAGAAGCTGCCTAGAAAATGATATTTGCACAAATTCCTGACAGAGAGGAAGGAACAAGCTGAGTATTCTTGTCAAATTACATTGTTTTGTTTACCAATCAGGATATGCTAAGAGATGCTGTGGCAGCAAACATCAAAGGTTTATTTCTTGTTCATTCTACTTTGTCAGGCAGCTGTTTGATGTTGTCCTCACTCACGGTCAAGGGCTCTACCGCTTAGAATGTCTTAAGTAACAGAGGCTGAGAATAGAGAGCGTTGGAGAGTCACACATTGGCAATTAAGAGCTCCAGCCTGAAAGTGACGCACATCACTTCCACCTACGTCTATTGACCAGTCATGTGACCGTGCCCAACTGCAAGAAGGCAGGGAAGTATAATCCTCCTGTGCACTTGAAAGGAAAGAAAAACTGGATGCAGATGAATAATGGAAATGTCTACTACATTTAATAATCTCCTTTTTCCACGTACTAAGATCACAAAAATATACGTACATCAGCATTTATAAAATATTTTCTTATGGGAAATTTCAAACACACAGAAAACAGGGCAGTCTAATGAACCCTCATGTATCCATCCCCCAACAACACACCACTATTTCTAACCACTGAAAAAATTTTTATTGTACAAATGAGCTTCATTTATTTATCCAATCTCTTTTGTTGGATGTTTGGGTATTGCCAAATTTTGCTACTATAAATCATACTTCAGTGAACACCCTTACTAAAAAGTTGTCACTTATTTGATTATTTCCATATGATAAAACCCTTTGGCCCTTTTAATGGCAACTTCCAAACCCACTTTCCTCCCTACCACCTGACTTCCTGGGTCACTGCTCATCCCCAAAGCAGTACAGAATCCCAGAATAAAGGAAAAACAGGGCAGTGGGAAAAAGGTCAAAGAGAAATGTTTTCCTATTTCAACCATACTCTTGACCTATATATATTTCAAGGAAAATATGATTAATACATAATTTATCAGCCTTAATTACAATATAATTTGTGATTTAAGAGTTTAGCATCTCTTAAAAGATTATTTAATATGAAAAAATTTTTAAAGCTGTATTTTCTGCAAAATCTTCCACTCTCTATTATAAATCTTATTAGAGAGAAACACTTGGAGTGAGAGCGAGCTTGCAGTTGATTTGAAAGACATAACTCTTTGTTTCAGACACAAACTGTGTGATTTCAGTCAAGTTATTTAGCCTCTCTGAGCCTCTATTTTTTTTTTTTCCATTTGTAAAGTGGTGACTCTAACTCACAGGTTTATTGTAACATGTAGATAACACGATGTTTGTGAAAACATCTATTACTGGGCCTGGCAATTGGTAGATGCACAATAAAAACCTCTTTTCCTTTTTTATTTATTCTTTATCTTTTAGTTTCAGAATATACTCAAGGCATGAACGCTGCAGTGATTTTCAAAGACAGCATGTATGTTAAAGTTCTTAGCAAGTATGTGTCTTCTTGAGGACACGTTCAGCAATCAATAAAACTATTTCGAAATTAGTGTTTTTCCATGACACCAAAACCAAATTTTGGAAAATTCTTTCAGGTAAGTCCTTTCTTTGGAAAATTCCCATTCCGTCATTTTCAGAAGCCAAGTGCTACTTACCCCAGGACCCAACACCTTTCAATTTGTTATTTTCAATGTTAATAAATGATTTCATTCATTTCCTGTTCTTCTCTGCTCACCAACCAGCCAGCAGCAGTCACATGCCAGGCTTAAAATAACTGTACTGGTAAACAACTGATTCACATTATTAGTAGGATATCTGTAATCGTGTTACATAGTCAACCCAGCTGGAAATGGGCAGACATGGCTCCCAGCATCCAGCTGTGTAATTTGGTGAATGCATTGATGAATAGATTTAGGAGAACTTGGAAAGAAAGGTGTCATAAAACTTGAAAGGGTGGGTTCAAAGTTAGTGAAAACAGAAGGCTGTCTCACTCTTGTCATGTTCTGCAGAATGCCTGGCACACACCAAGCACACAGTTGACATTAATAAGTACCTGAGTTGAGTGGACACCACTGGGGGGAGGGCAAGTGTTCTTCGTCTCCAAATTCAATTTTGCTCCAATCTTTGTTCAAGACTCTTCCTATGATTTTTGTCTTTTTCATCATTTAGGGTTTCTTTGCTCTCATGGTCAAAATCGTCTTATGTTTCTCAGGTCATATAGTGCAAAGGCTGCCCCCTCAAGAAAGCTCAGTACATATTGTTGAATGAACAAAAGATACAAGTCATTTTCTGCAAATTTCTGTGTCACTTTCTGCAAATGATACAAGAAACTAAACTTTGAATGTTTTGAGAAAGAGAAAGAAAGAAGGGGGTGGGGAAAGAAAGAATGCATGCCTTTGTCCACAGATACTGATATGTACAACTTTAAAGTGTTCCCTACAAGGTGGGACACCAGATCACACTGTGGTGCAGTAAGACTAATACTCATTATTCATGGCTTTCTGATGTTGAAATTTAATTAAGAAAATTCAAAGCAGCATTTGAATCTGGTTTCTCAACAGTGATTTTGATGACTTGAGTTGTGTTTTTTCATCCTTATTGCTTTCAGATATACATAAATCTTTTCCCCTCCCTCTCCATTTTTTTTCCATGCATGTGAAATAGGATACTTTTCAGTACTCTTGCTTTCTTTTGGAATCCAGACTTTTCGCTTCCTCCACATCTGCTATGAAACTGAGTATTGATTAATGTGACCCATAAACCTAACTGGTTCAATGAGGCCAATGACCAATTCCTATTCCTGGATTTTTATTCCTATTCCTATCATTTTTTCCAATCTCTCTCTTAACTGTGTTTTTTAAGTTTATGAAAAGATTAAAGGAAAATTATACCAGCAGTAAAGTTCTCAACCACATCTGAGGCTTACATTCCAAGCCTATGGACTAACATTAACCCAGACTGTCTCACTAACTTTAAGATAGAAATATTTCCGACCTTGCCACTTTGTCCCATAAAAATTACAGTGCAATATGAAAATATCCAAAACCTAAACATCCCCAGAAAGTACTTCCTATTTCTTTGAAAGTCTCATAAATATGACAAAGAATAGTTAGTGATAAAATAGGGCCATCACTCAGCGATTTCACAGGATAAAAAATTCACTTAAAGAGAAAAAATTGTAACCTTCAAGGGTCTGATATTCTGACTTAGAGTGGTGAAAAGGATGCTATACAAGATGCTTGCTATGAAGACTAGGAGAGTGCCTCAAATCATAAGATTACTTTTTCTCAAGCAGAGCAGGGATATACTTACAGTCCTTGTGTTACAAAAACTCAAAGGATGCTCTTTACATAGAATACAACGAAGCTATAATTCTCTGTAAAACATGAGCACCAGAATGTATTCATGCAAATGAACAGGGTCTTCCTCAAAGTATCCACCTCCATAGAAAGGCTCATTCCAAAAAGATTGCCTTGTTTAAAACTTTGAGATTACCTTAAAAGTCTGTGTCACATTTATTTTTCGGAATGTCCTTAATAGCTGCAAATAATCCTTTGATGGTGGATTTGACATTTGAAAATATTAAAAGCCTTTAGGTACCAAATCTCATGTAAATTATAGGGCATGTCTTTTTGTTGTTAATAAAAAAAGCAATTTGGGGATATTTAGATTAATTTTTCTATGTGATTGAAGTGATTCTGGAAGCTTTTCCTAAGATAATAGAAGAAAGTTAGGAGAAAAGAAAATAAAAAATAAACATGTGGCCTTCTAATGACATAATTTTGAGGGGAGCAAAGTGGATCTGATTATTTTATATTTTTTCCAAATCATGTTTTGTTAATATCTCATGCAAAATCTAATGTGAATATTTACATTGGTGCCCCAGTATCCTTAAGAATAAAACAAGAATATACTTTAAGGAGGATGTTTCTGAGAATGTGTACATTAGAAGATTGAGAGGTTCCTCTGGAAATTTCAAATAAAAATCTAAATAGAGAATTCTCTTGGCAAAACCTCTGTGTTGAGGGAAAGAATTTGATCCCCTGGCCCAACTCCATTATGAGTTTATCAATATTAAGTGTTCTATATTCAATATCACCATTTTGTAGAGGGATGGTGAGAGGAAGTCATCATGAGTTAACAGGATTCCTAAGAAAGCTGTGTTTCACACTTTACCTATTGATAAGAGATCAATGATTCTGCACAAGACTTCCAATTGCAGACAAAATAATTAATCAATCAACATATTTCTCTTGATCTTTTCATTTTAATAATAAATCCAAGGAGATGATAAGCCTGAACATGTTGGACTTCCCCCCAAACCAGGAAACCGCCCCTACCCTTAGGAGCGAAAAAAACAAACTCAGCAAATAAAATCACTCTTCGCACACAGAACGATTACTTCTACCCACTGAGAAGCCTCCCTGTTTCCTATTTGCTTCTATCGAAAGTAGAATCTGTTAGGGTAAGTGAGAGCCCAGAGGTAGGACAGATGGGGCACATGTGTCTGTCTGTCTAGTGTTGCTCTGCTATTGCAGGGGTGCTCACAGGATCATGGGAGGCAGTGTTGAGTGATCCCTTTTATGTCTAGACAGTTATTCATAATGAAATAGATGTCTGGCTCTTGAAACTAACTTCTGAGTCTGGAGATATTTTGATTTACAAAGACCCAAATAAGAATGGATGACATTGTCTTGGGTGAAGCCACAGAGACTAAGAGGAAAAATGAGCAGGGGATGGGAAGAGGGGAAAGAGATCTGTTGCTGAAAGTTAAAATGTCACCTAAGGCAGGATACTGACTATAATCAGAATCCTCTGTGTTAAATCACATTGACCTGGAAAGTATTCTTCAAGTTCAGCTACCCCAGACATCCAGATAACCTGCCTTAATAGTCTTAATGCCTCCAAATGATTGCAAGTTTTCTTAATGGCTTGTTTTCCTTTGGCATTCCTAGGACCCTCAATTTTAGCAGAAGCTAGAACAAGCCTCTGAGGATTCACATTACACAGTGTCCATGACCATTTTATGAATTTCATCATAAGCAAAGCCAGTTGGACAAAGAACGGCTTCTGCTTTGCCTCTCCCCTATCCCGTTTCCCTCCATCCCAATTTTTCAAACTGTGGAATGACATTCGAAAGGTTTTTCTCATGACTAACCTGCTTCTATCTGTTCATAAAAGTGCATCATCCATTGCTTGGCCAAATTAATGTCTCTGCTTTACCAAGAAAAGAAGGTGTGATAGACTAGAATATGTTAAAATAGAATAAGAAGAGATAAAAGTACTTTCTAAAAACTCCCTTCTTTTTTCTTTCTTTCTTTTTTCTTCCTTTTTAAGCTTTACTATCATCTGCCTGCCAGGTGGAACTTATTTGGATAATATAGCACAGATGTACCTTGTTGTACCCAATAGATGAATTCCTGAAAAGCTGCATTTGATAGATTTTTATAAATTGAATCACATTTTCCTGTAGGCTTGTATTAGAGTAACAGGAGCCATTATCCACATTTGACTGATCTTCAATTGGCAGAGACCTCTAACACTTGAGCTTCAAGTTTCTCAGCCAAATCTCTATGTCAAACAGTTAATGATCTGGAAATAATAAGCTCTTATGTGAGCTAGGAGAACACTATACTTAGAGAAAATTTGATTGTATCCCTCTGAAAGTAAAGAATCTTTAATGCATGATGGGAATTTTCACTCATGGAATCTTAGACTACCAGGAACATTAGAGATGATGCAATCCAAACCTCTCTTGCAGATGAGGAAACTGAGGCCTTGAGTGTTTATTCATCTGTGATAGCATGTGGCAATATAATATGAAACAAAGAATATCGATTTTGAGGTTGACAGCCTTGATTCAAATGTTTTCTTCTCAGCGTCTTAGCTGTTTTGCTTTAGGCAAGCATTCAGAACTTTCTGAGCCTAGTTTCCTCATCTTTAAGATAGAGATAGCCTTACCCATCTTGCAGGGTTGTAAAACTTCAACAAGGTAATGTGTATAAAATGATTACACAGTGCCTAGAATGCATTAAGAGTTTGATGAATATTTGTCTTCTTAATTTCCTCTTTCATTGGATTTTTTAAATGACATTTTTAAAAAATGTATTTCTTTTAAAATTGTAAAATACTTGTTACTGAAATCCAAAGAAAGTCAAAGGATATAGAATAAAAAGCATATGGTTCCTTTTCATCCTCCCACACCCCAAGCCCCTTTCCTCAAACCTCTTTCTTAAGGAAAACTCTGTTAACAATTTGGTTTCCTTTGGATCTTTCTAGAATTTTTTCTTCACTATGTTTTTAGGTGAAACACATCTGTACTAAAGTCCTTATGAGAAACTTCAAAAAGTCTTTGTATCAGCCCATTTCCATAAAAATGCTGTGTAACAAAACAACCACAAAATCTCAGTGGAATACAACCATTAGTTTTTATTTCTCATTCATATATCTGAGGGTCAGCTGGGTGGCTCTGCAGATGTCAGCTGGGTTTGCTGGGCGTGGCTCCACATGGAAAGTGCCAGTTTAGGTCTGGTCCATGGATAGGGTTTGGTTCTAGGTTCAGTTCAGTTCTACTGTGTTTGTCATTCTTCTGGGATCATCAGGGCTCGTGAGACATGTTCTTTTCACATCAGAGGTTAGAGGTTCCATGAGAGATGAGTGGAAACGTGTGATGTCTCTTGAGGACAAAGCTTGCAACAGGCTTACTGTTATTTTGGGCTGAATTCCACTGGCCAAAGCAAGTCATGTAGCCAAGCCTACCAAAAGTGGGGTAGGGAAGTAATTCCATCTCTAGGGAGAGGATCCGCCAAGTGTCACATGGCAAACAGCATGGCTAGAGGGCAGAGCAAACGACTGGGAAGGATAATGCAGTCCTCCATAGTCACAGCAAGAGCGAATCCACTTGAAAGCAGAACATGCCCCTTCCTCTCCCCACGGAAAGACTATAAATTCCTTGTGGGCAAGGACCATGATTGTTTTCTTCCTTGTTCTACTTCCAACATCAAATTTGGAGATTGTCAGAAAAAAGAAAAAACATATTCAGTAAATATTTGTTGAATGAATATTGAGAATCCTGGTCCAGGAAAGTCCGAGAAAACGGCCGCAGGAATATTAACCCAAAATGTTATTTGTGTGTATTTGTGAAGCTGTCTCTTTTCCTTCGGAGCTCCAAATGCATTTATCGAAATGTGAAGTTGGCAGCCAGGATTCAGAGCAGGCCAAAGGTTCTGGAGTTGGCCCTCCATCAGTCAGCTGTAATTTTTATGCAAGTGTAAACCTTTGCTTAATTGCTCTGGCCTGCTGATCTGAGAATGGCAAGCCCATCAGTAACATGGAAATATAGAATGCATCCACAGCTCGCCTTTAAATGTCAGCAGCGTGGCCGTGGTGGTGGCCTGAAAACTAGATACCGTTTCCAACCCAATTGTCTGTCATAATTTGTTGTTAACAGACAGAGATGGCAAAGGGGACATTTTGGGGTTACTTGAAGGACAACAAGCTAACTGAGGCTGTGGAAAGGACTTATTCCTGAGTGGGGAGGAGGGGAGGCTGGGCTGGAAAGCTCAGAGCTGGTGCCTTCCTCTGAGGAGCTGGGAGCTCATGAAACGGCCTTGACTGCCCTTCAGTTCCCTTCAGGTTTACCTCAGGGCCATTCACTTCTCTTTGTGTGTTATTTAACAGTTATCTTTCAGATAATCATAGTGTATTTATATAATTAGCCTAATTGTAGGTAATTGTGTGCCGGCACTGTGTAATTATGAAACCTAGCCTCCAACACTGTGGCACAGTCTGTGGGCAAGAGGCACGGTACATGCAAAGCAGCCACTTGATCTTTCTTCCCATTCAAGGATTTTTTTTTTTTTTTTCCTTTCAAGGTGCCAGAAAGGAAGAACAGCCTTCTTTGTAAATCCATTATCTTCAAAACAAGGCTCCTGACAAACACATTTTCAGAAAAGCAAGGGCTTTGTAAAGAGTCCTGTGTTTTGGCACTGGAAGTCTAAACCACGTGCAGCCGGAATGCTGTGTTGTCTCTGGAACTGGCAAAAATTTTCCTTCCTACACTGAGCAGCCTGAGGGTTAAATTGCAATCTTGTGGTTAATTCTTTCACAGTATCACTTAAGGTGATTTTGAACTGAGACCTTATATATGTTCTCCTTAACATAGGCTAATTAGCACAAGTCTGGGGGTGATGGAAAGGCCTCTTCTCTCCTAGAACATCTCTGCTATCAGCCTGACCACAAATGCCATTGTCCAGGCATCAGACAGGACACATAGGGACCACATGTTGAGCATTTTAAATCTGCCAGGCCAAGCTCTGTGCCGAACATCGACATACATTATCTTACTGAACTTGAACACTCTTTGTGAGGGTGGGTGTTATTGTTATCCCCATTTTACAGATGAGGCTCCAAAAGGCTAAGCAATTGCCTAAATACCACAGCCCATGAGCAGCTTCACAGAAATTTCAATTCACATTCTCTTGAGCCCAGAGCTTTTGCTCACACCACTTCTTTTGAGGAAGGGTCATCCATTAGTGCATATTTGCCTTTAATATTTAGTCACATGCTTACTTTCATTGTCTGCTTGAAGGGTGAGGTAGGGATTAAGTAAGTACGGGGGTGAGTAAGAGCACGGTAACAGCTACCTGAAAGAACATAAGGACACTGGTGACCACTGGGTGGAGGCCAGAGGAAAGAATGAGGATACTGCATTGAAGGGGGAGGTAATGAAGAATGCAGAAAATCAATTGAACCAGCAACCAGACTTGATCTTGTATATACAAGATCACAGATGTCACCAGAAAGTCAGCTTGGCTGGGACAGCACAATTTTGTCTATACGACTAACTCTCAGAAAAGTTCTGGCACTCCAAGAGATGCTTAACAGATATTAGTTGAATAAATGAAACTCTTGGGTAAATAGAAACTCATATGTCTCTGGGTTCCAAATGGTTATGAAAATGACTGATGCTGGCCAGATTAAGAACACACAAACATAGCACAAGTGACAAATACTAATAAAGAGAAGGCCTAGAATATGTGTGTGACTTCCCAAAGTCACAAACCTAGTGAGTAGAAGAATTATTAATAGCACCCAGGTCTCCTGACTTTTTGTCCAGTATTTTTTCCATCATCACTGCTACTCAAGCTCACAGGAGTGTATTTCTTGCATCCACAGTAACAGATTTGTTTAATTTAATCCATTATTCTCATTTTACAATGGAGAAACCAAGGCCCAGAGAAGGAAAGAGACTTGTCCAAGATTGTATAGCAGTAAATGACACAGCCAGGTTTCCTGGCTGTTAGCCTAGAGTTCTATCTATTAATCCACGTATGCCCAGGAAGTATCTTGGCTTTGTGGACAGCCAAAATACTGTGAGAGTTCAATAGGTTGTTCTCCTACTTGAAAATTGGGACACATTTTTAATTATAAGTGCAGAAGTAAAACACTGTTAAGACAAAAATGGGATGTAAGTTAAAGATTGTTCCCTCATACCATTGGAGAATATTAGATCTAGAAGAGCTTTCAGGGAGCAAAGAATCTGTCACCCTCACATTACAGAGGATGAAACTGAGGCCCAAAGGAATTAATGAGGAATAATTTTTTGTTATTTCCATTATGGTATGTACTGTCTCTCCAGTGTTATTCAGAAGCCATGGAAGGTGAGACAAAGAACAGACGCCTAATAGACCAAAATAAATTCTCATCCCCTGCAATTAGCAATTCTTTCTCACTCACCAATGCCACTTTCCTCTGGAGCATTTAGGGAAGATAATCACCAGCATAAATGGAATGAGGGACATGGAGTAGATGATTCCTAGATATTTTTATTCCTGTGTGAAGGAGCAAAGAACTTGTCCTCGTAGGGGATGCTTTTCAATGTTTAAGAGAAGGAAATCATTCCAGGAGGGCAGAGCCTTGAGCTAACCTTGGAGAAAAAAATTACAGAAGGAGGCAAATGAGTGGCAGATGCTCTTGTAAGACCTTTTGCATCGTATAATGGGCAACAGGGAGTTTTTGGTTTTTGTTTTATATTTATGCCTACAGCACCTGGTCTTCCTAGGTGGTCTCCCATCCAAGTACTAACCAGGCCCAACCCTGTTTAGCTTCCAAGATCAGACATCCGGCTTGTTCAGGGTGACATGGCTATAGACCATGGACCATGGCTCCACCTAGGGCACGAACCCAGGACCTTCTGTGTGTAAAGCAGACGTACTAACGGCTATGGAACCATATCCAATGGGGAGTTTCCAATGAGACCTGGACCAGAAACTCAGGACCCCAGAGGGCCAGCAGGTACACGAAAGAAAGAAATGGAGTGTTTGTCTCATCTCATTGTGAGAGCCAGTGATTTTCGCAGTATCAGTATTTTTTTTTTCAAGAGATGCTATAGACACCTGATTGTTTTAAATTAGGAACAAATTACATTTTTTAAAAGTGCAGTGTAGAGTGAAAAACAAAAATGAAATCCCGTATCTGAGGTCAGAGTTGGCTGCTGGCTTACAGGTTAGAATCTCGGTATTAGAGCTGAGCTGAGCTGACCAATCAGGGCAGAGGTTGTATCCTTGGTGGCTAAGATAGGGCAAAAGTGTAAGATGTGTGGGAGGTTCATTTGGAGCCTCTGTAGGCAGTCTAAAAGATCTGATTCTTCTTTCCTTTGGGAAAGAAAGTATAATATCTGTGCTAGAGACAATGTTGTTATAGAGAAGGAGTGCTGGTTTAGGAGACAAAGGTTCTTGTGTTGGTGACTCGTTTTTGGTTTAACAACCTTGAGCAAATCTCTGACCTTCTGATCCAGAAAGTGAGGTCCTCACCCTGCCCTAACTACCTCATAGGTTCATTGGTGATCAAATAAGATAATTTTGTAAAAGTACTTTGTAATCTACGTAAGCAAGAGGGAGTCTTATCAATCTGTGAATCAATTTTTTATATGATGAAAATGATGTAATGGAAAAGGCACAGATTTTGAGTCAGGTAGAACATGCGTTCAAATTCTGGATTCCCCACCACCAGTTGAACTGCCTTGAGTAATGTTTCGAGGCTCAGTTTCCTCATCAACAAAATGGGATAATAGTGTTTATAGAATGCTGTTGTGAGGATTAAATTAAACAATGTATTAAATAATGAACATAGTACATCAGTGGGTGCTTAACAAGAATCCTTTCCTCTCCAAATATATTATTAGAATTCAATGACTCCAAAGGGTATGCATTATAAAAGAGAATTATTAATTGGTAACTTTCTTTGTTCTAACAAAAATGTGATGTTGAAAAAGAGATAAAAAGAAATTCAGAAGATTTTTTAAAAACTCTGAAAAGATAATGAAAAGTGGTAGAAGGCTGTTGTGGAGAGCAGTGAGGGAAAACTTTAGCCAGAAGGTGACATTTAATATGGTCTCTTGAGCATGAGAAGGCACTCGGGAGGCTTACAGTGGATAATAAGAATGAATCTTCTAAGCAGAGGGACAAGCATGGGTGAGACCCTGGAAGAGAGATAGAGCACACTAGATCCAGGAAAGAGAAGGGTGGGACACCCAAATTTCTAAAGCATAGATTTTGGTGTCACTGAAGTAAGTGGGGACAGCCAGAAAGGCAGCCAAGACTAGTTTGTAGTGCTTTATTCTGTAGACCATGGGATGCCATCCAGAGGTTTGCCACAGGGAAGAAACATGGTCAGACTCACTCTGTAGGAAAAACTTTCTGGTTGGTGCATGGAGGATGCTAGATTTGAATTATACCACTGTAACACAGAAATTTTGGTATTTTATTGCCGGAGTAAACACTTTCTCTTCCCAACTGAACTCCTTTAAAAACCATTATTATTCTGGTCAGTGAAGGAGAATACAGGAAGCTTCAATTGGCTTCCTGAATAGATCTTTTTTTTTTTTTTTTTTATTAAGATAGTTGACCAGGAGACCAGTGGTAATACTTTTCATCTTACTAACTTCTGTCTGTGTCTTTCTTTCTGGTAGCTTCTTTTTAAATAATAGTATGTGACTTTAATATATTCCATCATTCTAGAATAAAGTCAAAATGATTTTATTTTACTTTGAAACTTAAAGCAATCAGGCATCATTAGTAATACCAAAAGGGATTATGTTAAAGTTTAATACTAAAATGTTAACATCTGTTCTGGTCTCAGGCTTTATTGAACTTTCCAGACTTTCAGATAAAGAAATATCAAAATTAAAGTGAAAGTACCCTGAATGAATAAAATAACTTTGTCTCCTTGACAATTCTGAAAGAGAATGGGAGATAAATTCCATCTTCAGGGAGAGATAAAAAGAGAAGAGTTGGAGAAATTTTCTCCACCGAGTACATGAAAGGCTCCATTTAGAGTTGGTCTGTGCCCCCCAAATTAATTTTGTTTTAGAGGAAATAACTGTGCCCACCTAGTTCATAGGTTCCATTTCCCAAACTGTAGCAGCAGAGTCCAATACAAAACAGATGGCCAAATGGGGTAATTCAGGAGGGTTTAATGAAAGGATTATTACCAAGGTTTGGATAGGATACAGAAGACGAATAAGAGATAAAGTGCTTTGCTTTTAGTAACAGCCTGGGGAACCACTTCCAACCGGAGGTTCGAAGGAGAAGAAAATGAGGTGGTCGTTGGAACCTAGAGAAAGGTGTAACTCTAGGAGTGAGCTAGTATAATTAACTGATACTCTTAGGGTATTTGAGGCTAAACAATAAAAGATAAAAGTCATGGCTTTGGCAGAGAAATATCGCCACTACCAACCTCACGAGAAGTTTTCTCATCTATGAAATTTTTAAAAAGAACCTATCTCCTAGTGTTAGTTAGAGGCTGAGATGAGATGCTCAGTGTAGATGGCTTGGCACAGTAACTGGCCTGTAGTACTGACCTATAAGTCTCTGTCCCTTTCTTACATTTGAGATCCTCATGCTCTTGGATTAGAAGGGCAAGGTGTCAAGATACTGCTAAAAAATATTTTAGATAAACACATACATTTTATCATTTGAACTCTAACTCGCAATCTGATAAACAAAAAGAAATACCTATGAGGGTTAACTTCAAGTTAATGGGATGTTATTTATTATCAGAAAGTGCCTTTGTGGGCCCCACAAATAAATTTGACTGTTTTGTCATTTGAACCTAACCTACCTGAAAGACAAATTTGCAAAGGAGAATTAGGGAGGATATTTGCTAAATGAATAAATTATTTAAGAACTGATTATATGCCAAGGACTCCAATAATTGCTTTACAAACATGACTTCATTTAATCCTCACAAAAACCCAGTGAGGTTAAGTATTATCATCACCATTGCATAAAGGGGAATTGACTTCCTATCATAAGGTAACTTCTCCACAGTCAAAGGTAAAACTAAGAACTAAGGGAGCTGGGATTCAGAGGTAAGTCAGCCTGACTTCAAAACCTCAGTTTTTACTGTATTATGCTGCATGATCAGAAAACATCCAGCCGACCCAACAACGTAAACACGACGATGCCTGATTGTTTTCAGAATCACCTTCTATTATTTATCCAATAAGCTCTTTCATTCATCCAATGAGTTCTCTCACTTCTTTTGACCACAGTCTATAAGCATCAATTGTGAGGGAGAGCACAGTCTTTGGTATGAGACAGAATCTGAATTTTGAATTCATTGATTTTGATTTTTCCGACTTGGAGCAGTCATTGGCCCTTCTGCTTGTCTTCTGTACAATGGTATAAAAATAACTACCTGAGAGGATAGTTGTAAGAATTGGATCAAAAAGTTCATGAAAAAGAATTTATCACAGTGCTTGATATAAATGTTAGGAAGAAGAAATATTAGGCCCAAAACTTTCTTCAGTCCAAACAAAGTCAGTTCTTCAGAAGAATTCTGAGATTTTGGTATTTGAATGGTCTCTCCCATACACAAAGTGGGTTGGTATAACTAACTGATACTCAGAGTATTTGAGACTAAGCAATAAAGATTTACTAAGTGCTAGAATCTGGGAATTCATCTGGGTTATTTAAAATATTATTTTATCATCATTCAATAGAGCCAATATGAATCTTTTCCTAGCAGAGCAGAGGTTCCGAAGGAAAAACCGAGCTAATCTATATTTTCTTCAGTAGAAAGTAAATTTCACAATGGCAAGCACCTTTGTCTTCCTTGTTTCCTACTGTATTTCCAACTTATAGCTTGAAATAGATAATCGATATGGATTTCTTTGTGGTGAATGAATGAAAAACATTTAAAACAAAATGTGTTGAGAATTCAAGACATCCCTTGGAATAATACCAGTTGAGAGTTTTCCTATTTATAATTCCCAAGAATATATGTTAAATTTTTTATGCTTTTTTTTTTTTTAGGACTTTAAGAAGCTCTGTCCAGAGATATTGAGTCTTTCTGAAATTGTCTCCAAAACTGACCCTGACCCATATTAGAGATGTGCTTGTGGATGTGCCATCTGGAAGGCAGAGACTTAGACCTTGGCTCTGGGGCCTCAGTGCCCCAGGGGAGGAGAGCTGAGCATTGTTCAATGTGTAAGAATGCCAGTGTGTCTGTTGGCTCCAACCCGAGGGAAGTGTCCTAGCTAAATAGCTGAGCCATCCCCTCTTTTGGGACACCCAAACTATCTTCCTTTTGTGCAGATTATGTTTTAAGGTTTTCTAAAGATCAAATTCTGTTTCACCTGAATTGATAACTTAAAATCTTGCCCTTTGTTTTTAGTTTAGTTTATGATGAAAAAAAAAAAAAAAAAGATTGGATTCAGGGGGATGGATTTGGTTACCAGTTCATCAAATTACAGGTATTGATTGCAAGTTACTACACCTTAGCAACTGATACCCTTAAGATATTTAAATAGACACTATCTCATTTCTCTAGGGGGCTAGCATTCCATAGCAAATGTATTTTCTAACTAGTTGTCTCCAAGATAAGCAACATCAGAAGGATATTTAATGAGTCATTTCATTTTTATTTTAACAACATAAAATATGGTTAAAAGGTCTTTAAAGGAAAATAAGCCACCGATAGTCCCCGCCCTATGTTTTATGTCATATTTCCTTCCAAAATTTGTTCACTTACATTAATATTTTACATAATTAAAAATTATCCTGTTATAAATTTTATTTTTTTTTCCCTAATCTTATGCTGTAAATATCTTTTATGATCCTCTGTGAACCTTAATTTACTTACCCATTCCCCCTGTGTTGGACAAGTAGGCTGTTTCTGATTCTTCTATGCTACAGGTAGAAGTAGAAAGAATATATGTTAATTCAAAGTTTAAAAAAATTTTTTCTGTTCAATTATTTCCAAAGGCTAAAGATACAGAAGAGGATGCCAAATGGGAAAAATTTTTAAATTTGATAGCCCTCTGATTGCTAGTGTTATTCTGCTCATCTGACCATCTAGTTAATTGACCTATTTCTTACTCACTGATCCATTTGTATGCTGTAGGTAGACATTACTCAGGTTTAAAATGTCTGCCATTGAATACACCTTATTAGTGTTTTTCCATATCTGGTTTACATGAGTGAGAAACACATTGTTGTTGAGTTAAGCCTCATGTGTTACCACAGAATATCCTAGCCTATGCTGACTGATACACGTGTGAATTTATCTGAATAAGCTCTCAAAGTGTATTTGGAGGATCAAGGAGTAATAGCATGGTTCCTGATGCTTGATATGTGTACTGGTTGGCTAGTGCTTCAAATATGCTATATAAAAACACTCCAAAACCCAGTGACTTAACACAATGATCATTTAATCTCACAGATCTGGTTGGAACGTCTAAGTTAGGCTCGACTGGACTGACTCTGTGTTATCTCTCATCCTCCTCCCAACAGTGGCAGATTAATTTAGACACGTTCTTCTGAAGATGATAAAAGCATCAGAGGTTATACTCAATTACACAAGCACACTTCAAGTCTCCATTTGTATCATGCTTGCTAATACCTCTGTAGTCAAGACAATTCACATGGCTGAGCTTAAAGTCAAGGCAGGGAAACACACTTCCCTTTTAGAGGAAGGGGCCAAGGGGACAGCTAAAGAATTAGGACCAATCATCCAATCTACCAAAATATGTAATGCCATAGTATTTGCCAAAGATTGTACCAAATTGCTTTTCTACTATATCCACAAGAGTTGCAATCTTAATAGCCCTAGATGTTACCAGATTCTAAAACCTAAATCAGATCATGCCACTCTTTGCTCAAAATCCTTCCCCAGCTTTCCACTTCACTCTGAATTAAAGCAATAATCCTTATAATGGAGAGAGACATTATCTGTCTCCTTCTTCCATCTCCTAGAAAACATCTCTAACTTCTCTCCTCATTGCTCACTCCTCTCTAGCCATATTGCCTCCCTGTGGTTCTTTGGGCACTTCAAGGATGATTTGGCCTCAAGGTTTTTTACTCTTGCTTTTTCCTTTGCTGTTCCTGATCTGTTCTCCCAGATGTCATCCTTCATTTCTTTTAGGCCTATTATTTTAGAAGCCTTTCTTAACTGTTCTTAGGGTCCCTATGTTTCTTACCTACTTTATTTTTATCCATAGCACTTATCACCATCTGAAGCATTTACTTCTTTACCGTCTGTTTCTCTGACTAGATTGTCAGCTTCATGTGGGTAAGAACTTTGTTTTGTTCACTACTAGAGCTTCAGTTTCTAGTTCTGGTATACAGTACATGTTCAGTTAATGTTTGATGAGTGAATGAACACACTGAAATTCTTCAGTAAAATACTACTTCCTGGAACTTTTAGTTCTTCTGACACAAGCCCATGGAAAGTACTTGGTTTGCACCATATACCAATAAGCGGAAAGTCACAGCTTAGTTAAGGTTCTGTTTAGATGAATTGCATTACTCACCCCTGTACATGAGATGACGTAAGATCGGTTTGCAAATATTTAAAGTGTTTATTCACCCAAAAATGTCATTCCCCTCTCCTGTCATCTTGAATTTTAAGAATTTTTTTGTGACTAATGATGGTTAAAACTTATTTCTAAAGTTCCTTGTTGAGTAAAATTCCATAATCAAGTCATGGAGTTAACATTGAAGAAATTGCTAAGAAGTGCTTTCATAGCCATCTGCCCACACAGTAACCATGATAAAATAATTGAAAACCAGAAAAGCAACTAAAAGTCTTTGAGATATAATATTTCTAGAAGGAACACATATCTCGCATGGACAAGTGAATGAATGAATACACAGATCATTGGCTGGTTTATCGAACGGCTACTCTTTTCACATGAGAAATGTCTATGATGTTTTAAATCCTACGGTATTGACCAAGTATCCTCTTTTCTTCCCCACCCCACCCTTCATCCTCCAAGTTTATGTCCTACAAAATTGTTCCAGGAAGTAGTATTTCACCCTCAAGCTTTTGTTCTTGCTACTTACCCTGCCTGAACACTCATGCTTTACTCTCTACCTCACTCCTACTCATTCTTTAGGTCTCAGCTTAGAGGTCATTTCCTACGCACACTAGGAGATGGAACATCCTGAACACCTTCTGAGTGAATGGGGCCATGACTAGATTCATTAGAGTATATTCCCTCTGTCATTGCTGTTTGCTCTTTCAGCTTGGGTCCCCTGTCAGCCTGCATGAGTAGAAAACAAACCGTTGTCTCAAGCCGTTGATATTTGCAAATTGGTTTTTACTACAGCATAACATGGCCTACCCTGGCTGATTCATGTGGCTGCTTGCTTATGCTATGTCCCTCATAGCATTGTGGACTTTCCCCATTCTTTATAGTTACTACCTCTTAACTAACTAGGATGTGGGTATGTCCACATGTTTACCATTATCTTCTCAGACTCTAGGAGGGCCAGTAGTAAGGATCCAAGCAAAGGGATGAAAGATGAGGCAGAAGGCTAGGCAATAAGTGGTCAAGATCTAGGCAGGTCACTGAATTCATAGGTCCAGGTCCCCAGCAGCAAGAACAAAGTGAGTAGAATCAAAGACCTTCTGCCCAGGGCCTGAGCTGAAGCTGGCAGGAACCCAGGGTGGGATGCATGAATATCTTGGAAGGAAGAGCTTCTGAATATACAGCCACATTTACTCTCAAGATCCTTGGGTCCTCAGGCAAAACACCATTAGCCTCAGCTTGGCCAAGAGTGACTATTTTTGTGTTTTGTTTTGTTCTGTTTTGTTTACTGTACCAAAACAACAAAGAATGAGGATACTGTGACTTTTGTCTGTATATATTTTAAAAAACACAATTTTTTTCAGATACATAGACATTAGATTTAATTCTAGTTCCATAACTTACTAGCTGGATAACTTAGGAAAGTTCACTCAACCTCTCTGAAACCTTAGTTTGTTCAATTGTAACATGGTGGTACAAACACCTAGCTCTCTCAGGTTTTGTAAGTCTAAAAGAGGCAATGATATGACCCTTTAGCATAGTGCCTCACCTATGGTAAGTATGAAAAAAAAGTGGTGGCTATATAAGAGGAAAATATGTTTATATGAGGGAATGTGGTTTGTTCTTGTTTACAGAGGTCAATGTATAAACAAGTGTAATAGCCACTCTCCAAAGATAGCATCTACTGACCTGCTCCTGCAGTATTCATACTCTTATAAAAACTCCTTGAATATGGGTTGTCCCACTGCAACTTTAACCAGTGGAATACAGTAGAAGTGACACCATGCCAATTCTGAGCCTAAGTTTAAGGACTGATAGCTTCTACTCTGCAGAGCCCTGAGCCACTGCATAAGAAGTCCAGCTACCCAGCTGAAGAGATCATATGGAGACTCAAAGGAAGAGAACCTGAAACTATATGGAGAGATGGGCCTACCTGACTTAGAGTCCCAGCTGAGCTCAGTCTTCCAGTTGTCCCTGCCAAGGTGACAGACATGGGAGTGAATTATCTCAAATATTCCAGAAGACCTCAGCCTCAACCACCATTTGAGCTTAACTGCATGAGAGACCCCGAGCAGACGAATTGTCTTGCTGAACACAATGGACCCACAGAAATGTGAGAGATAACAAAATAGCTATTGTTTTAAGCCACTAATTTTTTGGGTGGCCTGTTTTGTTTCCCTGTAATAGATAATTAAAACACAGAGGTACCTAAGATTTAGTTATCAGGAGCTGGGCTTTCTGACCTAGGGTGAAGACAAGGTGCTACATGTGGGCACATTCCAGTGTTGGATCCACACTTGCCAACTGCATTAGAGGTCTGACTAATTGGCCAAAGACTCCAACTGGTCTCCAAACTTGAACCCAGAATGATTTGAGCCAGTTGCTTCTTTAAGGTCAATAGGTAGTAAGTGGCTCAACAAAATGGGTTTCAGGTGGAGTTTGCAGCTCCTGTTCTCAGCCTGAAAAGTAATCCTGTGATCCTATCCTGAGTTTAGAAGCCCTGGGATGTGAGAAGCAGGAGAGAGGTTAGGGGGATATCACAGATTATCCCTGTCTAGCAACTGGACAGTAAACCTGAGACTCGGGGACCTTGTTAAGATGAAAACCAAGTTGTAAACTAGGACCCTCCAGGTGATATTGGATTTCAGCCTTCAGACAGAAGGGTGAATGTTATTGGTGTTCAGCCTTTTCTGAATGGCTTCAGAAGGCTGCATTGCTGAAAAGATAGTCAGGAGCTATTATATTCATTGGGCAGCAATTAGACTAAAAGTGCTAGGGAACCAGACGCCCATAGCTTGCTCCTTTTGGGGCAGGTTTAATTTCATCAGGCGTCACAGGGTAACTCAGAGAAAGGGCGGATGGTGCCTGTCACGGGCCTGGGAGAAAAGCTGCGAGGCTAAGCATCTTGACCTCTGAAATCTCCCCCTTTCAATAGATGTCCCTCCCACTGCGACATTCTGCACAGTAGTTGTCAGCCAATGCGACAAGCTGAGAGTGTAGAGACAGATTGACAGGCAAACTCTACAAGATAAATGACTGGATCTCAGGTTCTAAAGGGTCAAACACCGAAGTGAAGAAAGTTGATTCAATAATTGTGGGAGAGACAGAGAACCACTAAAACATAGCTTGATGGTTTAAAAAGTTTATTCTGACATCAATCTTTGTTGGTTCAGGTCCTATTTCTGCCATGCACTAGCTATGTGGCCTTGAGTGAGTTATTTAACCTCTCTGGGCCTCTATTTTCTTATCTATCTAATGATCTCGATTGCAAAAATTGCTATTGAGAGAATTAAATAACACATGTTAAGCACTGGCATAGGGCCTGCAAACAGTAAGCACTCAATAGATGATAGGTTTTTATCCTAGTAGTAGTAATAGTACCACCTGACCTTTGCATTCCATTTCCTGGGAAAAATTCTAGTCGTTCTTTCAAATCCAGTAAATCATCCTTGACCCCCACTGCCCTGGAAACAATTCACCGTTTCTTCCTCCATGTATTGAATATCTCTCTTTTACTATACTTCTTACTCTGTCTTATAATGGTTTCATCGTAGTACTTAGCTTGTGCTAGATACTGTTCTAAACACTTTCTATATATTAAGTCATTTAATCCTTGCAACAAAAATTAGGTAGGACTAATACCACACCTCCCTTTTTACAGGTGAAATAACTAAGACATGCAGAGGTTCAGAAATTTGCCCACGGTCACACAGTAAATGCTGGAGAAGGGATTCCACCCAGGAATTCCATCCAGGGCTCTGACTCCCAAACCCACATGGTGTGCTTCCTCCATTGCTTCACATTTTCCCCGTCCATCTCTCCTATTAGGCTGAGGGCAAAGATGGTATTCCTCATTTTTGTGTTTTCAGTGTTTAGTGCAGCACCTATGTAGAGTCTGTTGAATTTAATAGTATTCAGTCTGAACTGAAGCCAATCTCCAGCCAGTGTCAAGAAATTTCTTCAAACCAGCCTGGATCTTGGAATTTAGATAAGATGTTAATATTGCTTTTTCCAAAAAAGTTATCCCTGATATGTCGTCCTAACCCTAAATCTTAACAAGCGGGAAGAGTATGAGTCCTCTCAATGCATAATTTAAAATATCAAAACTGGACGAATCCATTTTTTCAGAAGCTCCAGAAGGATCAATTCTGATAGAGCTGATGCATATAGAAAGTGATCTGTGAAACCAAGTCTTCCTCTTCCTCGCTGAAGCAGTGCACTTCCCCTTCCCAGAGCCCACCGCACACACAAGTTGAGCCTTCCAGCCTCAGCACAGGGACTTCGTAAGTATGTGTTGAACAGAGAAATGGTCTGACTGTAGTCTCAATTCTGCCACATTCAATCTAGGTAACTTTAAGTGAATTCACTCAAAGTCCCTGCTCTGGGAGAATTTTAAGTCTAGTAGGGGTCTGTGTTTGTTTATAAGGTGGGGTGATAATACCTATTTCCTAAGGCCATTGTGAAGATTAGGTGACATAATATGTCTGAAAATATTTGATGCTCACTGCGTGCTTGTTGTCACTATTACAAAGATCATTGGAGTAGGGGACGGCAGACTTGGGTCCCAGCAGAGCCTGACCTGGGGATTATATGTAAGCCGCATAACCTCCCTGTGCCTCAAAGTTGGAATGATGACCTCTAACTTTTTCCTCATATGATGGCCGTAACGATTGACAGATTGTGTGTGTTTTTGCATATGTATAATAAGTTGTGGACATAAAAAGAAAAATAATCACTGAATGCTAATAGACTATTACAACGCTTGGCTTCCACTTTGAGCAGGTGCATCTCTGCATTTGTAGCTGTTATTTTTCTGACTGGGGTCATATTAATAGACTGACAAACACACTTCTGAGAGTAGCTGAGGCCATTTATAAAACCCAGTGCTGAATGAATGAAGCCCACAAAGTCTGCTAACAAGAGAAGTCTCCTTTTCTCTAGTTCCAGAATTCTCCCTCATCCAGGCAGGCATGGGGTCGAGGGAGAAATTATACTTGCAGGGATCTTAGAGGTATGAGGTTACAAATGCACCAATGGAGGCCTGGGGAATTGAGGTAACTTACCCAGGGTCATCCAGAAAGTTAGAGGAAGAGCTGGAAACTTATTTCTCTATGCCATGTACCCTCCTAGAGAAAGTATCTTTAAAAAAAAAAAAAGAAGAAGAAGAAGAAGAAGCAACTAAATGACTTTAACACGTTTTTGTTTTGATGATAGTGGATATTACTAATTATCAATGGATTTTTATCTTCAAGAGACTAAACATAAAGTGTCTTGAAAATAATTCAGTTCTACAAATGCAAAGTATGATGTGGAGAGAGTGTATGCTGAATATCAGCCAAGTACCTTTTCCCTTTCTTCTAGTAACTGTGTCCATCCCTTTGCTGCAGGGTTCTGCATCTCCTTCTCTTCTGCCTGTGATCCTAGTGGAGCTTCATGGTTAGGCACATGGCCTCAGTCTGGCCAGTTGTAGTTCCCCTTGGCTATAGAGGTGGATCTAGATGTTAGTACGTATCCAAGGAGGGCCAGTCAGAGTCTAGGGACTGCCCTGGAATTGTTTTCATATTCAAAGTGGGTGAAAGAACCTCCCTCCATCTAGGCCACAATACTGCTGAACGCAAGGTTGGAGCTACCAATAGATAAGCTTCTCATCATCTAGAATATGCCTTCTACAAATAGGGAGAGGCTTGGCAGCCCTGAACCTGGTCATTTGTCCTCTTGTGATTTGGTTGTTTGAGCCAATCAGATTGTTTAACTGAAAGGTTGTTAACGGATACACAACTTGAAGTCAGCTTGGGATGATGTCGTTGCACCTGGGACATCACCCATGTGACCTTCACAAGCCCATCCAAGACTCAAGCATTTCATCCATTAAATGCCACAAGACATCTAGTCTGCTTAGCCCTCAAATTGTTGGAGACAGTATATGTGACAATACATGTGAAGACATATACTGACAATATGTATGAAGTGCTCATCCCTACCTACCCCCAACATATACTATGAAACCTATTTATTGATTTAAACAAGTTCATTCAGAGCTCAAATAGTTTACTTTTCAAAATCATATTTATTTCATTCTAACCAATCAACTGAAGTTTATGAAGTTGGACATCATAATGAATTACTTCTTTCCAAACTGAAGAAGTATACTGCCAAGATGCAAAGAGGAAGATTAAACTATTTTGCAAAATATGGTCTCAAAGTTACTTGTATCTATAAACCCCTAGAGAAAGAAGTTTTATTAAAAATATCTATATTCCTGCATTCTACTCCAGGCCTTTTGAGTAAGACTCTCTAGCTTTGGTATCTAAGAATACGCATTTTAATAAGCTTCCCAAATGATGCTCATGCCTGATGAAGTTTTAGACCCACCATGGAAATGGAAAAAGCACCCCGATAAATTGAGAGAACTGATGTTCATTATAAGCAACCTATTAAGAGTGTGGAGAAAATTTGATATCAAACTAAAAATGTATATAGTTCATAAAGTTGTTTAAAATATACATATGGATTTTAAGTGTTTTTAAAAATTTCAGGACAATATGTATAAGATGCTTTCATTTTTTTTTAATAGACTTGATTTTTTTAGAACAGTTTTTGGTTCACAGAAAAATCGAGTGGAAGGTGATTCTACTTGAACAAAAAAAATCATGTTGGCACGATTTATGGCATAAGCATAGAAAAAATAAGAGGGCTTTCTACCTAAGGGTAGCAATTATTTCTGAGAGCTTACAAGACTCTCTCACTTCCTACATGTCTATAGTGCTTGAGTATTTATAGTGAGACTCTGTTACTTATATCGTCAAAAAAGTAACTATAAAAAGCCTATCACTTATTTATCATCTCTATCTATTATCCATCTATTTATCATCTATATATTTATCTCTCTCACTCCAACCAACCATCCATCTACCATCCATCCATCCATCCATCATTCTATCCATCCATCCATCAGTCCATCCATCCATTCATCTCTGTGAAGAGACATCAGTTTGAATTTCAGATTTAGGTCCCAATTGGGATTCCAACTCACTGGGTTACAAGGAAGCAGTGTGATAGTTAAAAACTTGATCTCTGGATTCAGAAAGACCTGAGTTCCAAACCTGACTCTTACACTTCTTGATGGCATTACTCAGGGTCATTTCCCTTATTCCACTGAGTCCATTTTCTCATTTGCAACTGAAGATAAAAATACCTATCTTATCTTCCCAAAAAGCTAAGCACAGTGTAATTATGAGAAAAGAGATCAGACAAATTTCAATAGAAGCACACTAAGTAATACCTGATTAGAACTCCTCAAAACTAAAATCTGAATAAAATGTGGACTTTAGTTAATAATAATATATCAGTATTGGTTCATTTATTATTAACAAAGGTACCATACTAATATAAAATACTAATAACGGGGGAAGCTAGGTGGCATATATGTGAACTCTGAACTATGTTCTCAATTTTTATGCAAATTTAAAACTCTTTTTAAAAATGAAAAAAAAAAAAACCATAGGATTTCCATGTGGCTTAATTGATACAAATGTTACAAATTAGTACCTAGAAGAAACAGTGGGGACACAATAAACAGTAGTGGTTACTATTATAATCTGTCTGTTTCTCTCTGTCTCCATCTCTAACCCATGGGGACTGAATTCAGTACTCTATAAGATCCCTTCCAACTGGAAGATTCTGGGCCTCTCTCCTTCCTTCTCCTTTTCTCTTTCTGACTTAAATTCCTCAGACGTGATTTGCCGAGTGAGTCACGCTCACCATCCTTTTAGACCTCCATGGATATGGCTCAGTGATGCTGGACCTTGCTATTTTCTTTTTTCGTCATACAGCTTTATGCTACACTTATGATCGTCCAGAAGTTTCTTTTACAAAAAGATTGAGAATCAAAATGACTAGCTACACACATCCCCCCAGAGGCCTCAAAATGTTTCCAACCAGATCAATATTATCAAGTCCAACAGAAGGATCCAATACTGTCCTCATTACAGTATCAGGTTCTGTGCGTCTGTGCCTGTGATAAGAAAGGCCATGGAGAAGGAGGAAGAGGCCACCAAAAAGTGTTCCGAAAGAGAAGTAACTCCTCCTGCTCCTCTCCACAAACCCAAGATCATCAGGCCGGCTTTCCCTCTGTGTCTTTTAGGGCTGCTGCCCATTGCATTGGCTCTCTCTAAATTGTTTTGCAGGGCCCCATCAGCCCTATCCCAAACAGAGAAATTAACTAAGTGCAAGCTGAAGTGTGTAGGCTTTTCTGTGATGCCCCAGAATGACTTGAATCTCCTGAATGGAATTTCATACATGTGTTGGGCGAGGTGATTTATGATGGGAAGTAATGGAAATTAATTTCACTTTGAACCCGGGGGCACCAGAAAATGTCTAAGTGCTGAGCCATTTTCTGTAAGTAGGCTATAAAGCTTCTACTGGCTTCTGACTGGGCGGCGAGGTGGCGATGACCGCTTGTAAAACAATAAACTGGAAGAGGAGGTTAATGGGCCCTGGCCGTCAGGCAGCCTCCAGTGCAAGCCCTACCAGCTCCTGCTGTCATGGTACTCATTGTCGTCTTGGCGCCGCAGATTAGTGGGATGCTGGAATAGTCCCTGTATGACGAAGAAGAGCCAAAAGAGGAGAGGAGAACATTCTTCGGGGGCCAATGACCGTGTTTGAACGCGGGTGTTTGGGGGAGATGGCCCCCTCCTGTGTGTTCCCTTAGTAGGAAGCAGAATGGCTCAGAGCTACAAATCTGCCCTACGAAGAGCCTTTTTCTCAAGACGGCCTCACTTCAGGCTTTTGCTGCTTGATCTGAGGACAGGATTTCCCCGGAGGGCTTCTGGGCTCCAAGGTCTCCCACCCCACACAGCCTTTCCGAATTTGAATTTTCAATAGACATTCCAGCCATTACTGGGGGACGCGATATCCAGAGACCATTTTAAGGCCTCCAGAGAAACCATTCCACAAACCCAGTTGTTAACTTCACAATTGTGAGGCCTTGGTTAGGACCCCCTCCAGGATTTTCTGGGTCCTCTTAGAATTCATGTAAAATTGCACTATATTGAAGGATTGATCACTCAATATCTAATGTACTATATAAATATAAATACATACATATATATATAAATTATTTCATTTATTGTTTGTTTCTTCATTAGAATGTTTTGTTCACAGCCCTATTCTTAGAGCTTAGAACAATGCCTGGCACATAATAGGCCCTCACTAAATGCTTGTTGAATGAATGAACTGTATTAAGTGTTCCAGGGCATACAAAGATGAATGAGGTACAGAACGGGACTTGAAATAATTTGCAACTTACTACAGAAAGCAAACATTGATTCATTCATCCATTTATTCATTTTTTTTTCAACAAATGTTTAATGAGTGTTTATTAAATTCCAGGTACCGCTCTGGGATTTAAACAGTGAATGAAGTAGATCCTGAGCCTCATCTCAGAATCAGTAAAAGCTGAACTTCTAAAAGATAGTAATGATTTGATCTGCTGAAAAGTGTGTGTCTTGTAACTAATCAGGTTTCCCTTTTAACTTTTTTTTCCACAAAGCTCAGAGTTGATTTACTTGCCCAGATGTGGTCATCATGCTTGCATTTCTGCTTTTCTATGCATGAACTCTCCCTTTCAAGCATTCTGCACTACGTTTCCTTTTCCTCTGAGTTTTATTTCTTGTTCTGTTTTCTTCTTTTTGGATTTGTGAGAGAAAAACATTTAAAAAATATGTCTATAACCATAAAGTGCCTCGAATCCTTTAGGGAATGATGTAGAGCTTGGAACAATACAAATAATAATGTGTTTCAGTCTGTTTGTAAATACATCATGTGACAACAGCTGACCAGATTTTCACCAAATTTAAAGACTCTAAGGTTATAAGACTTGTATAGACAATGTGTTGCACATGAAATTTACTTTTGGGAATCCTGGGGTGAGGGTGGGGGTGCATTTCAAAGAGATGGTCGGTTATCTTCGTAAGTAGCTAAAAATGAGGTTTAAATTATTGACTACCCAGGAAATAGGTATCATAAATATTAAGATGCCATGGTCAGAGATAACAAAACTTAGTTCCAAATTTAAGTACAAAATTGGAAGTCACAAGTGCAAGATTCTTCAAATTGCTGTTTCTCCTACAGGCAACTCTGTGACATGCATTAGGGTAAAGGGTAGCATAGATTAATTATGTAAATACTAATTAAATGGTTAATGATCTATCTCAGGAAACTAAGAAGGCCATCTAGTAAAGAAACAAAGAAAAATAAAAAATGATTTGGCCCCTAAAAGACACTATGAACACTGAAGAAAAATGTACCATGAAGAGTAAGAAGTTAAACACCCGAAAGGCAAGGCAGAGACAGGTTGTGAAGCAAACGAAGCTTAAGCTTTAAGGCTCATTCTCTTCGGTCCCTTCCAAGTCTCTGGGAAGAACTCTAGGAATGTGTTCAGGGGGTCACATGTCTTGGAACATTGCTACACTCAAGGGCTCTTACCCCATCAACACACTCTGCGCCATGTTGAGTAGTGTTGGCATGGCCTTAGGCATTTTGGAAATCCTAAAGGGAAGTTGAATTGGGGACACAATGAACTTAGATTTGGAGATACATGTGAATATGGCTCGAGGTCGCTTTTCTATAGTTATGATTAGCCATCCTGGTAAAGAAATACCTTCTAGAAATAATTCTATTGCTTTCTGTGCTGACTCACCTGGTGTCATGACATGAAGGCACAAGACCAGAAGTCACATTGTGATATCAACATTTCCTGTGGCTCTCAGCACCAGAACTATGGAGAAACAAGGTCTGGAATAGCCAGAAGCTGGTCTGTGAAAACTCCTTCCAAATCTTGCAACTTGATAAAAATTTTTTCCTAAATTTGATAATTCTAATAATTTGCATGATATTAACTAAAATGAGTTGTGAAGCTGAAAGAAACTTTTTTAAAGTATCAAGAACTTCAAAATATTTATATTAACTGAGATCTCCAAAACCACATCTGACTTTTAATAGGATGAAGACAGAGGGAGAAACGTTAAGTACTCCTTAGCTCACAGAGCAGAGGAAGTCGGAGGTGCCTAGACTTGGAGGAAGTAGGTTCTCAAGCATCTCTGGGAGTTCCTAGGGAATTCTGAAGCAGCAACAGAGAGAATTGACAACATTTTCACAAAAGTGGTCCTTCTCCTTGGGGATTGTCTCTTTCTGAAATTAGAGGGCTCAGGGGTGTTTCAACTTTCACTTAACCATTTGAAGATGAAGCTTAGCGTTTAGCTTTCTAGTGAAGAAGAACAAGAAAAATATAAAACCTTGAATAGAGGGAGATGAAGGCATTATTCTGTGTGATTTCTCATCAGCATTCACTCTGCTCTGAGAGAAAAGGATTCTCTCAGCATTGAGACATGGACACCTCTCCTTCCTCAGCAGAAAACGACGTGTAAGCTGAGGAAGGGAAAGCCTATTTTTCCCAGGCATATTTAGATCTATAACTATTTGAGGTCATGAACCCACTCGTGAAAATAAATGGCTAGTGGTTCCTCTTTAACATAGTTGGGTTAAGGAAAGAAAGAAGCTTCTAGTAGAAATGCTCCTGAAATGTTTCTCCAGAGAAACAGAGCCAATATATGATATATATATATATATCGATATATATATATAAAAATATAATATACGTGTATATTTAATAT
>NW_006433024.1:6264366-6286405 GCF_000325575.1 Pteropus alecto | reverse complement strand
ATATATTAAAATGAGATATTGGCTCACACAATTACAGAGGCTGAGAAGTCCCACAATCTATCATCTGCAAGCTGGAGACCTAAGAAAGCCAGTGGTGTAGTTAGATGGCCTGAGAACCAGACGGGATGGTGTATATTCCAGCCAGGGTCTGAGGTCCTGAGAACCAGAATCACTGAAAGCAGGAGAAGATGGATGTCATAGCTCAAACAGAGTAAACTCAACCTTCCTCTGCCTTTTTGTTCTATTCCGGTCCTCAGTGGATCAGATGATGCCCACTCAATTCAAATGCTAATCTCTTCTGGAAACACCCTCACAGACACATCCTGGAATTGTGCTTAACCAGCTATCTGGGTATCTCGTATCTCAGTCAAGTCGACAAGTTAAATTAACCACTGTAGTAATCAAGCCTGCAAGCCTCTTCCCTCTGTGGATCAGAAACCAGGGAATATTCAGGCCCTTCTGGTCTTGCCATTCCAAAAACGCTTGGATTCTGGGATTCTTGGGCAGGAGTTTTGATCATAGGTCTTCATTTCAGAACTTGCCTGTGGCTTTCAAGGACAAAGCTATTGTGCAAAATGATCAGCTTGGGGCCAGGCAGCACAGGTGGATGCCCTGACTCTGCTACTTTCTAGCTGTGACTGTAGACAAGTTCTTAACTTCCTTGAATTGCATTGCCCTCATCTGAAAAGTAAAGAACAAGATCATCAGGGTAAAGAATTGCTATGAAGATGGTGCCTGGCACTTAAACTCAAACATTTGTTAGTTCTACATTACCCTACTCGCCTCTAGCTCTTCACTTTTCTTCCATCATAAGTACTTAGTCTCTTCTAAATGTACCTTCTCCCAATTTCATACCTTGGATCCTAAATCTGATGACTGTGCTTCCATGATTCAGAAGCTTCAGAATGGCTACCACTATGCCTCTCGTGGCTGGCTTTAGGGAGAAGTAGCCTGTCCATTTACAGCTACCACTAGAAATAGTACTTCATTAGAGAAAGAACTGATCTTGCTATATAAGTATTTCGCAAAATTGAGTAATGGATGAAACTACTTTAAAAGGAAAAATTATCTAATAAACTTCCAATAATGACAAATTAGTTTCAGTAGCATGTTATTAAAATATGTATGACATAAAACTAAATATTTGCTTCTCTTCCTTATGACTTATAAATAGAAAACCAATTTAAAATTAAATGTAAGTAAACTATAAATGTAGTAAGATTTAAATGAACATTACTATGACAAATGATATTATTTTTCTGAAACTAAATTGCCACTCTCTGTATTGTGAGGTATGTTATAATACTGTGTGCCATATAATTAATTAGTTCTCTTACCATTTTACCTACTACAAGTACTATGAACCCTTTGTACAATGTGCCGTGATATTGTTTAGTCATCACTTGGTACATAATAATCAAGATATATTTTTTAATTCTGCCTGCTTTTGTTGATAGCTGACAATAATTAAGCCAGTACTATCTAATGATACTACCAAACATTCATAAAGAACTTACTGTGTGCCAGGCATTATTTGAATATATTGTGAATTTACTAAGTCCTCACAATAATTCTATGAACGAGGTACTTTAATTATCTTCATTTTACATATGAGGAAACTGAGGCACAGAAAGACAGTGTAATTTGTCCAAAGTCACACATATAGTGAGTTGCTGATCCAGAATTCCAACTCAGGCATCCTAGATCCAATGTCCTTGTTCTTAACCAATAATAGTCTCTCAAGTAGACTATAAATGTGAACACAAAGTGGACATGGACATTAAAAATGTGTGGTAGTACTCTGCTATAAGCATTCTGTGGTCATAGAAATCATCCAGAATATATCTATATTACTATTTTTAGAGTGCTATAAAAATAAATTTTAAAAATAATTTTTCATTAATAACTCACAGAATCCTGAGAGTATATTCATGAGTGTTTGAAATACCAATTAAAAAGAAAATTCATATCAAAATAGATTAAACTAATGAATGGCCTTTTAGGCCTTTTAGCACTGCTCAGGAAAGCTAAAGCCGGAACAATATCATCTCTTCATAATCTGCTTCATTTTCTTAACTTCTTTGTATTTGAGAAGCAAGGGGTACTGGGTTCTCTGTCTCAAGTGATTTCTAGGATAGATGAGCATTTAACAGAATTATCATAGCAAAGATTCACGTTGGCTGATGATCTCTAAGATATTACCAGCTCTGAGAAATCATGATTTTATAAGAGCACTATGAGCTCTAAGGCCGTGAGGAGAAAAGGAAGAGGTGGGATTATCAGAAATTTATTGCCTAGAGAATTGGCCCTGAGGAGGTGGTCCACAGATCTCTGAGAAGGGTCTGCATACGTCTGCATATGAATAGCTGTTGCTCAGGCTTCTGAGGAAGAGGCTCAACTCATGTTCTTCTGATGCGGCAGTTCGCAGCTGGTCTGGAACTGCCAACAGAAGCTGGGTTTATCTAAGAAGTTCAAGTTTGATTTAACATTTGAAAATTAATCAGTTTTATTCACCACATTGGCAAACTAAAGGGAAAAAAAAAACCATTTGATGATCTCAAAAGATGTTTAAAAATTCAATTGACAAAGTTCAATACTTATTCAAGATAAAAGCCATGAAGAAACTAGGAATAGATGGGAATTTCCTTAACCCGATAAAGAACATCTATGGAAAACCTTAAGCTGACATCAAAGTAATGTCAAAATAGTGAATGCTTTTACACTCAGAACAAAAACAAGGTAAGGAGGTCTGTTCTCACCATTTCTATTCAACATTGTACTAAAACTTAGCATGTGCAATAAAGCAATAAAAAAAATAATAAAGGTCACACAGATTGGAAAAGAAGTAGTAAAACTAACTTTATTCAGAGACAACATATCTGTGTGCATAGAAATTTCTAAGAATCTACATGGAGCTACTGGAATTAATAGGGGTTTTAACAAGGCCTCAGGAAACTATGTAAATATATAAAACTCAATTGTAATTCTATGTACTAGCAACAAACAGGAAATAAAATTTTAAAATGTCATTTACAACAACAGCAACAAATATTGAATACTTAGGGATAAATTTAACAAAATATACACAAGACCTGTACAGTGAGAACTAAAATACATTGCCGAGAGATTAAAGACCCAAATAATTGGAGAGAAAACATATGTTCATGCATGAGAAGATTCATTATCATTAAAATGTCCATTCTCCCCAAATCAACCTATAGATTTAACACAGTCCTAATCAGAATCCTTGCAGATTTTTGCAAATTTGCTAAGCTAATTCTAAAACTTACATGGAAATGTAAAAGACCTAGCCTAGTGAAAACATTTTGAAATAAAGAAATAAAGTTGGACCTGAAGTCCTACTATTAAGCTTTCGTAATCAAGACAGCATGGTATTGACATAAGGAAAGATGTAGCAAGCAATGGAACCATAGTGAGTCCAGAAATAGACTCACATAAATATGGTCAATAAATGGTTGACAAAGATGCCGAGCTAATTCAATGGGAAAAAGAAGAGTCTTTACAATTAATAGTGCTAGAAAAGCTGAACACCCACATGAGCACACAAAAAAGAACCCTGACCTTTACCACATACCATACACACAGACAACTTAAAATTAATCATGTGCATTAATGTAAAAACTAAAACTTCCAGAATAAAACTTCTGCAACTTTGGGATTACCTTGAATACAAAAGTCACTAATTATTAAGGAAAAATAGATAAATAGGAATATTATGAAAGATAAAAGTTTCTGCTTGTTTAAAGACACCATCAAGAAAATGAAAAGCTAAGTCAGATATGAGAAAGAAAACCTCAAGACACATGTCAGACAAGAGACATATCCAGAATATAGAAAGAACACTTACAATTTAATGAAAAAAAAATTAGAAAAAGGCAAAAAATTTGACCAGACAGTTACACACGCATTCAGCAAGCACATGAAAAGATGCTCAACGTCATTAGTCATCCAGGAAAACTGAAGTTAAAACTATAATAAGGGACCACGACACACGTATGAGAATGGAGATAATTTTATAAATTGACAATACCAAAGATTGACAAGGATCTAGAATAACTGGAACCTACATTTATTATTGCTAAGAAAGTAATATGGTAAATTTGTGATTTGAGAAAGTGAAATTGATGGGAAAGTGAAACAATTTGAAAAACAAGTTTAGCAGGGTTTTTTTCTTTTTTCTTTTTTTTTGTTTTTCAATAAATTAAGCATACACTTAACATACGACACAGCAATTCTACTCCTAGATATTTACCCAAGAGAAATAAAAACAGATATTCACACAAAAACTCGTACACAAATATTCAGAGCAGCTTTATTCATAAAAGCTCAAAACTGGATATAATCCAAATGTTCATTAACAAGTGAATGAATAAACAAAGTGTGGTTATACATACACTGGAATACAATTCAGCAATAAACAGCAACAAACTATTGATATGTGCAATAACATGGATGAATCTCAAAAACATACTAAGCAAAAGAAACTAGATACTAAGGGGTATATATTGTCTGATTCTATTCATATGCAATTTTAGAAAGGTAAAATTAATCTATTGTAACAGAAAGCAAGTTAGTTTTTGACTGTATCTGGGGAGTTGGAATTGATTGCAAAGGGCCATGAAAGAACATTTTGGGTTGCAGGAAATTTTATATTTTGATTGTGGTATGTTTATATGGGTATATACATTTGTCAAAATTCATTAAATCACACACTTATAAGATGCACTTTGTTATATGTAAACCATTCTTCAATAAAATTGAGTTTATACACAAAAAGAATTTAAAAAATGATAAATTGAATGATACAAGATAAAGTTGTTTTATTAGTTTGCTAGGGCTGCATAACAAAATACCACAGATTGGTGGCTTAAGCAACAGAAATTTATTTTCACATGATTCTGGAGACTACAAGTCCAAGATCAAGTTGTCAGCAGGTTGAGTTCTTTTGAGGTCTTTCTCTTTGGCTTATAGATGGTTGTCTTCTCTTTGTCTTCACATAATCTTCCCTCTGTGTGTGTCTGTGCCCTAATCTCGTTTTATAAGGACACTAAGTCATATTGGATTAGAACCCACCCAATGACCTCATTTTAACTTAATAAACTCCTCAAAAGCCCTTTACATTCTCAGATGAGAACTTCAATGTATGAATTTTGAGGGGACACAATTCTGCCCATGACACCAAGCATATGTTTTTATTTAATAAACTTATAGTGACTATAATATCCTGGCTCAAGATGCCACAGGACTCTAAAAAAAATGATTGGTTAAAAAACTCAGCCTCTGCTTTATGGATGCTAGCTCAATTAAAAAAAGAAATTCAAAAGAAATGAAAAAGATAAAGCAGAGAGACTGGAGTTGGGGGGTGGGGAGAAGGGCGAGAACATATTGCTTGAATGGTAAACTTTCAAACTTAGGGTTCTCAAGAGATGAAGGAAAATTTGATATTCTAAGAGCAGGCTTCCCATTATTACCCTATTGCAGGGAAAGACTTGGAGGACCTTGTTTCTGAGCCATAAACTTCCCCAGTGCTTAAGGCTGACACTACTGAAGTTACACCCCCTTGAAGTTTCTTTTTTTCAGAAGGAACCAAAAAGGTTATTATATTCGTATTTCATAGCATAAATAGAACACTTCAAAGATATGGTTGTTGTTCAAGAGAAATAATATGAAAATAAAAATCATTTCAGATGTCAAGTGGGAAACCCCATGGGTTGATTTTTCTGTGACCATGTTCCCATGGAGGGAAGAGGAATTAGCAGCTGAGGAAAAAAAAAAAAAAATGAGGCCTAGCAGTATAAACAAAATCTCTGTTTTATTGATATAGTCTCTTCAGAAAGGGTAAGAATGACTTCACCCTCTTAGGAGAATAGTTTGAGCTGAGCAATTACCTTTACTGCAAAGGTTAAGCAATAGTGAACTCTACCTTTAGAATGAAATCATTAATAAAATCCCTTCTGCACTCTAAAATATGCTATTTAAGGCCAATTAAGATTTCTCAGCCAGTGACACCAATCCTCTGGCACCTTTGAAAGAGCATAAGCAAACATGGAGGAGTGGGGGTGGGTGTTCCATGCTTCCCCAAAGGTATTGGAAAGTAGAAAACAAAGCAACCTATTTACAGACACAGCAAGAATACAAAGACGCCTCCAATGCCATCCCCACCCCCACTCCAAATCAGGGAATCCCAACAGCTCACTACAGTCAAATTTGAATAATGACCCTCCAGGCTTCCCCACAAAGAAGAAGTACAGGGAACTTTGCAACTGTCATGTAGGTTCATAGACAAGGCAATGAGATTAGAAATACTGATTGGGAACAGTGGGCAAGCAGAAAAAGAGTGTTAGGAAACTTCCCTAAGAAGGAAGAGAATTGAGATGCTTAGGTTTCATGTTAAGGAACTATTTTGAGGTGGCAGTATTGGAATTTTAAGTGTGACACTGTATAAGATCAATTGCATGTCTTTCTATTCAATCCCAAGTGGGATGACCATATGTCCTAATTTGCCTGAGATGGTCCTATTTACTTTTGTTGTACTAGTATAATTATTAATCTAATCCCCTTTTGATGTCCAATACAGATGATAAGCTAATTATATAGTCACATTAGCTCTAATAGACTTGTTTTAACAAGCTCCCCAGGTGATTATATTACAGACTAAAGTTCAAGAACCACTGAACAAAAGGGAGAAAATTATAACAGAGAGATGATAGAGGAGAGAGAGAGAGAGAGAGAGAGAGAGAGAGAGAGAGAGAGAGAGAGAGAGATAAAGATAGAGAGAGAGAAACAAAGAGAAACAGAGACAAACAAAGAGCAACAGAGAGAGAGCCTTTACTTGTCTCGGTGAGGGAGGCAGTGATAACAGTAGCAGCAGCACTAGAGACTACAGAGTGGAGGACAGCACCAGTGGCAACAGAATAAAATGTTCATGACTTCCAAGGAGGCCATCTGGACATTGGCAGTAGAAAGCATGAAGGCTGGGTGAGGGGGCATTCCTCAGATTACTGAGTGATATTTATACTTTAAGACCATGGATCTTGCATATTCTCAGGGCGGGTTTAATAGGTATGCAACCAGGACCCAGCCCTCAGAAGAATCAGGCTTTGGGGGTTTAATGTTCTGCAGTTGTCACCTTGAAATTCTTAATTATATCTTTGATATTCTGTTTTGTAAGTCAAATGCAATGGGACAATAGAGCACCTTCCAAGGAATTGGAGTCTCAGCTCATGTTTGTCTTGCCCCCTGTTGTCTCCCTGCCTTCGCAGGGTGGGTTCTCAGCAGCCCACTCCCTCCCTGACACCAATCGCCAGCCTGCCTGACCTCCCTTTCCCCTGAGTGCATGCAGCAATTGGATCTAAGTTGAGGCAAGCATGGTGGCATGGTGGCAGCCATTCCTGACCGGCTGACATACCTGGGCTGCCCTCATCCCAGTACCAAGCACTCTTAGTGCAGAGATTTCAACCTCTTGTTTAATTTATAAATTAGGCACATTAAGAGATTAACAACAATAACTAATAATAAAATAGAACTATTATAACAACATGCTGTAATAAAAGCTATATAAATGGCTTTGGGGCCATTATTAAGTAAAATAAGGGTTACTTGAACACGACACAGTTGGTCTGATAACCTAGACAACTGCTAAGTGACTAATGGGCGGGAAGCATCTACAGCGTGGGGACAAAAGGGATGATTCATGTCCCGGGTGGAAGGGAGCAGGACAGTGTGAGATTTCATCATGCTACTCAGAAGAGCATGCAATTCAAAACTAATACATTGTTTATTTCTGGAATTTTCCATTTAATATTCCCAGGCCACATTTGGCCACGGGTAACTGATGCCACAGAAAGCAAAACCTCAGATAAAGGGGAGCTACTGTACTGGCTCCTAGTATCACTCTGAGTAGATCAGTTGATTCACATCTGTCTTCTAATCTGGTAACACAGAATTCTTATCCCTTTTCATTCAGACATTTGTAAAACATTTGGGACAATGAAAAGGACATGATATTTATAGTCACATGTCTTGAATTTAATCCTGGCAGAACAGTTATTCACCAGATATCTGGACTTGGGTGATTTGTTTCACCTCCATGAGCTTCCATTTCCTCATCTGTAAAAAGGGGAGATAAATCCTGCTCTGCAGGTCCTTGATTGCCCAGGTAGGTGGGTCATCCAAGATCAGATTCTGGTATCTGTACAAGTCAGATTGATACTTCTATAGCTGCTTTCCTGGCCATGCTCAAAGCCTTCCTCATGTTCTTTAGGTCTGAAAGTTCATTAGGGCTTCCTATCTTCTTCAAATTCTCATCCTTCTAACCAGTCTCCTTGTCTCCCTCCTAAGGCTCAGCATCTAGGGTCTGCTCTTTGCCTGCTCCTTTCCAAATGACTTGTGGTTGAAATAGTCTGGTAATATTGATTAAGGTTCATCCCCAAAATGTCTCCCCTTAGGTAGCCACCCAGTTCCATGAATTGGAAGAAGGCAACAGGCAATGATGTCTCCCACCCTCCCTGGAAGCAATCTGTCTCACCCCGAGGCCCTTGCCTAGCTCAGATATTCAGACTTTGTGCAGAGCCAAGAGCCTGAGCCTTTTCTTTTTATGAAGAGAGAGTCAGCATCACTACTGTGTTATCCCCTGTTTACCTTTTGGCCTGCATAGACTAAAGACACAAGGCTTAGTTACATGGTCATCTTAATAATTGTAAAAATATAAGTTGTGAAGAAAAGCACTGCTTATTGCAGCAGAAGACATCATATTTATTTCCAAGAAGTGCCCTCTGCTAATGAGCTCAGAGCTGGAGATGATGGTAGCATCCACACAGACATCTTCCTCCTCCCTTAGGAATAAGAGTAGCAGCCAGCAGGCTGTCCCCATGGCTTTGTAGGTGGGGAACCACAGGTATCAAGATGCTGAGTGAAGCTCTTAAAGATCAGAGAGATTCTGTGAATGAGGCTCTCAAACCTGGGCTGGCTTACTTCTCTCATGGTTTTACAATGGAGGGGATTTATGGCTTGGCTTTTTCTGTCAGAAGCCTCCGAGTCATGATATGATGATGAGTCTAATCCCTGGGGATTTGGGTGTGAAGACAGAATGGTTTTGGCTGCCCTCCTCTCCTCTCACATCTCTGCTTTACAGTGAAGGCAGTGTTCTTGAGTCAGGCAGGATTCAGAAATGTGGTGCGCCTGGTTGCAAACCAGCTCAGTGGAAATCCACCTGATTATAAATTTTTAAAAAATGACCTTCCCGTGGTTATGGTTCTCAGCTGAAAAAAAAACCCACAAATCAGTGGGTCAAGATTACTCGTGGTCTGTATACAGTGAAATAATCCCAGAAGAGAACAATCATAATCTTTACTTTTATTGCCCAGCACAGAGACTACCACAGTGTAAGAACTCACAGTCTTGAGTCTAAAGAATGAATCTGTTCAGTATGGTCTGAGAGGCAAGATGGAGAGATGCTCACAATGAAGGCCAAAGGGCCCTGTCATGAACAGAGGAATCCAAGAGAATTCAGCAATTTGGAAGCGTTTGAGACATTCCTCATCCATCTATTCCACCATAAAAGCTGTTCCCCCTCCTCTCCATCTCCAGTACCACTTTCTTAATTAAAGCCCTAAAATCTCTAGCCTGGATCATTGCAATATTCTCCTATTTGTCTATCTGCTTCCAGCACTGACCAGCTTCTTCTACTATCGCAACGCTTCCTTCAAACTGCCAGCAAAATCATGTTTCTAAAATGCAAGGTTAATCATGATTCTCTTGTGATTTCAACCCTTCATTGGCTTGATATTTTTGTCTATAGTGTTCTCAGCTCCTCACATTCCCAGATTTAAAAAAATCTCATTCTTGCCAAGCTTTGGAGATACCCATATCTTTTCCTTTCTTTGAAGTGGCAAAACACCGGTACTGTGAAGATAGAGTACCTTGTGTGTCAAAAAGAGTTTGTCTGTTTTTATGCTTGGTAGTGTGCATTATCAAAACATGGGTATTTATAATGTTGAAATGCTCTGAAAAAATATACTGCTCAACCAGTGATTCTAATATTTCTTTCCAGATACATATCATGATGAAGAATAACTACCCTAGAAGATAAAATTCATGCATGTTTTTCATAATCTGATCCCTGCTGCCATCTCTAGCTTCATCTCAAACTGCTTGCCAGCTCAGCACACTCATCATGTCCCCATCGTAAACTGCCAGCAGTTCATCCACTCTACCATGCTATTTCTTGCCTAAGTACCTTTGCACATGCTATTTTTTCTATCAGAGCTAACGTTTATCGCATGCTTGAAATGTACTAGATACTATTTTAAGTGATTTATATGTTATAACCCTTTTAACCATTAGAACAATCCTAGAAGGCACCACAATTGTTGATTCTATTATAGAAAATTAAACTGAGGCTCAGAGAGGTTTAGCAACTTATCCCAGTCTACAAAACTGACGGTGATAGACACAGGAATGGCGTACATGCAATTTGATTCCAGATTGAATGTAGCTAGTCACTGAACTACAGCTGCCTCTCTCATGGCTTTCTGGTTAACTCCTCTTCATTATTCCATATTTCATTGAAGCACCACTTCTTTTATGAAGTCTTTCCTGATCTCTTTGGGTAAAGTTGACCATGTCCTCCTTGTGCCCCACTGACTCCTGCATGGAACCTCTGGGATAGCTTTTAATACAATGGTCCCATGCCCACCCAATGCACCCATGAAGATTTCATCTGTGCATATCTGGTACCTAGGCTGGCATATCCTGGATGCACAATAAAGTTTTGTTGAATGGAATTTTACATCCTTAACATATGAATCATGTCCTTTTTTAGCCTCAGCTTTGTGAATCAGCTCTGCCTCTCAGTTATCCTCAGCACCCCTCTTCTGGATATGTTTTTAGCTGTAGAGAACACAAGAGCAAACTTTTCAGCAGTGGGAGGAATCTTGACTTTCAACTCTAGTTAAATCAGCAGCGTATAAGTGGACAACAGAATTCCTGAGGCCAGCTTCGTCTAGCCTCACAGAATGTGTACTGTTTCTTCATCATGACTCCATATCATGTTATATAAATGGCCCACTCTCCCAAAGAAGCTATTTCTTCACTGAGTTTATAAATTTTTGTTTCTCTTATCTATCATTACAAATCAAACCACCCTAACCTTTACGAGTTTCTTTTACTCGTGAATCTGCAATTGAGGCCAAACTTAGCAGGGACAACTCATCTTACTGCATGTAAAGCCTGGGTCATCAGCTGAGAGAATGGCTGGGGGCTGGAGCAGATGGGAGTCATCCAGGCATAGCTCTCTCTTCTTGCAGTCTCAGGAGCTTTCCATGTGGTCCTTCCATATGCTCTTTCTAGCACGGTGGCCTCAGAGTGATTAGACTTCTTACATGGCAATTGGCTTCCCCAGAGTGCAAGACTCCTAAGCTGAAGCTCCAAGGCTTCTTATCACTTTGACTCAGAATTTTAGAAGACACTACCACTGCATTGTATCAATCAGGCAAGACACTAACATCAGATTCAAGAGAACAGAAATTAGATTACTTCTCAATAGGATGAGTAACAAAGAATTCGAAGCCATTTAAAATTTTTCATAATACCCAAAGCCTAAGAGCAAGTAAAGCATCAATTAAAAAAGACATTAGGGTACAGAATGTAGTTATTTAGATAGGAGACCTAGACAACAGAAGAAGGGACTGACCAAGAATCCAAGGAAAGAGTTTAGGGGCTACTCCTCCGAACTTCAGATTGGTCTGTGGGATTGTCTCATAATGAAAAAACAAAACAAAACAAAACAATAAAAGCTAACATGTATTAAGCATTTTGCTATATATTTTCTCTTTTAAGAGGTTTATATCTACTAACTTATTTAATATTCTTAATTGAAAACTGGGGCCCTACAAGGTTAAAAAACATATCCAAGGCCACATAGATAGCAAGTTATAGAGTAAGAATTCTGGTTCCAACAGTCCATCTCCAGAATTGGCATGCCAAAGCTCCATTCCATAGGCAGCTTTCTCTCTAAGATCTAGGGAATTTTTTCTGTAGTGTATGGGCAGTTGTGTGGAGGCAAAAGCATCTTCTCAATCTTTGAGTCAGTTCTAAGCCTCTTAGTCTTTAGCCTAAACAGAGATTTTTATTACACTTATCTGGGATAACTCCTGAATATATACACTTCCCAAATGGTTTAATGGGCAGCCAGAGCAAAGGATAACTGGGCTAAGCCACACTTTCTGAGACCCCACATTGCAAAAGCTAGCCCTGGTTTTGATTTGATTTCATTATGACACACAGAACCCTAATTCATGTCCTGGTTGACCAAGTGGTTTAGAGCATGTGAATGGGTGAGTCTTTCTCCCCATGTTGCCCTCCATTAGGTTATTTCTTCCTCAGCACCTTCCCCAGAGCTTGGAAGCCCCTTGAGAACAGGGACTGTTCTGTACTTTATCTCCAAGCATCTGGCACAGTTTTTAGCATGTCGCAGACATCTGGTAAAGAGGTGTTGAACTAACAAGTGGATGACTCACAAGTACTTGTCTACAAGGGTCTATGTGATAGAAAAACCTAGGACTTTAAAGTCAGGAAGACCTAGGTCATAATCTCAGTTCTACATTTCAAGAGAGTTTCAATTTACATGGCAGGGATATTCTAAAGTGCGTGAGACAAAAATATGACATTATCAGACTTACCTATCAAGGTCTTTATAAAGGTGCCTCCAAGACGACTAACACAGCCAGTATCAGATCTTTATTTCTTCTGTTGAGCACCAGACCAATTGGCTTTTAGGAAACAAGTCATAAGAAAAATAGCTACCTTTAAGCCCTGAAATTATCCTCAGCTTGACAAGTTGCTGCCTCTCTGAGCAGCACATGGAAACAGAGATGCCTTGGCCAGCAGCAGTCACAGCTCCTTGAGCATGGAGGTGGGCAGATGAATGGCCCACACCACACATATCTTTATATATATATGTGTGTGTGTGTGTGTGTGTGTGTGTGTGTATGTCATTTTTCCTACATATTTTATATAAATATACAAATTTAATATGATATATTTATTATTTTAAAAATTATTTTGTTTTATTTGCATTCATGTAAGTTAAATTCTCATATAAAGCCCCTGTTTGCCTCTTTGCCAAGCAATATGATGGCTCTGGTCTGCAAACAAAACAAGGACAGGCGAAAGTGAACCATAAGAAAGAGAAAAGAAGCCAGCCTGGGACAAGAGAGCTGAGATGTGCTTCATACAGCACACACTCTCTTTTCTGACTTGCTCCAACAAAACCCCTCTGGAAATTCCATCCCGTGTTCTACATGTAATTAACAAAACGTTCTTGCAGTATGAATTTGTACCAGGCACTATTCTAAGTACTTTATAAATATTATCTTATTCAATCCTTGTATTATCCACTTCCCCCGCATCCCCGCCGCCTTGAGCATATTATTACTCTCACTTAACAGAGCTGGAGACTGAGGCACAAAGTGATGACCATTTTTCCAAGGGCATTAGCTAGTTAGTAACAGAGCTTGGATTCATTCCAGGTGGTTTGGCTGCAGAGTCCATGTTCTTTACTGCTTTGCTAAGCTGCTCCCAAGCCCCATGCCTTTTCCCGCTGACATTGCCCTGGACCCTCACCATTTGTCACATGTACCATTCATGAGCCTCTGTACTGATCTCCCATCCGCAGTCTTGTCACTCAATCCATTCAATAAACTTTCATTCTTCACATTTATGAATCTGCTTCAACGCAGATCTGAAGATGCAGCCTCTAGTATCAAACCACAGCAGCACTAGCCTAACTGAATGTCTCAGAGTTATCATCAGAGGACATGGAACAAACTTTTTGGGTATATGCTTCTTCTTCTCCTTGGAGAGGGAGGCCTCTTAGCATGTTAAAGGCACAAAGAGCTCACTTTAGTTCCACCCAGCACTTCCCAAATTTACTGGAGGGCAGACTGTATTCAGGCAGTTGCTGCTCACATCTCCTAATGTGAGTGTTTTCTAGAACAGATCTTGCGAAAGGTTGGCCTATAGGATAAAATCTAAACTCCATATTTTGTTTGGAAAGTTCTTTTTTATGACTTGGCCTGACTTACCTTTTCATATCCTCTCTAATTGCTCTGTCCCTTCTCCTGCCTCACTGAATTTCCCTTCTTTGAAACTGCCACCTCCCTTTTTTCCTTTGTGCCTCGCTTCTGCCTTTCGCTCTGGAATGTCCTCTCCTTTTTTCCCTGGTGAACTCTTAATCATTTTAAAAGCCAGTTCCAATATTATCCCCTCTCTTCAGCCTCTCCCACTCAGCCCACTTTCCCCCACTCCACAGCAGGGTTAATACCTACCCACTCCTTTAGCTCCTCATAGATCTTTATTCATATCACCGTTTTTTTGAAAGCTGACATATTTTCTTTTACTATTTTTTTATCTATTATATCACTTTTCTTTTAAAGCCATAATTATAATTATTGAGTATACATTATGTGCAAATTTGTGTTAAGCATCTCGTGAATTTTTTCATTTGTGCTTCATAAAAACTTTGAATTAGATATTATTGTTATTATTATTATCATTATTTGCATTTTAGAGAAAAGGAATCTGAGGTTCAGAGAAGTTATGAACCTAAGGTCACTTAGCTCAATAGCTGTTGGATTTGAACCCAGGTCTTCTTGGGAACCCATTGTATTCATATTAATTCTGCATGTCCATCTTCTGCCCTATCATGTGATGGTTTCAAGAACAGAGACTCTTCTTACTCATTTCTCTACTCTGTGCTCCTAGTGCAGGGCATGCTAAGAAGAATGTAATAACTACTTGTGTTTCATAAATGAATGACCAGACATATGAGTGGAAAATAATCCAAATGGTGACTCCCCAGCCTTAGCACTTCCTTTCCTCCAACTTCTGCCCCATCAGGTGAGATCTTTCTCTCTGGTCTCTAACCTCTGTCTAGAGAGAGAAGCAACCTGAAGAATTTTGGCTCTATAGCCCTCATCCAAGTAGGGATGAGCTCTGAGTCTCATAAATTTTGCTAAGACTGAATATTAAGTTCATATTTGTATGTTTGTCAAGTACTTCCAATGTGCTAGGCACTGTTCTAAGTTTTTTACATGCATATTCATCACAACTGCCCTGAAAAAAAAGGTGCTGTTATTACTCCCACCTACAGATGAGGAAACTGAAGTACAAAGAAATAAAGAAAACTGCCCCCACCTCAACAGCTAGTAAGCAGTACAGCCAGAATTCCAAATCAGAGCATCCGGCTCCAGAGCCCACACTCTCATTCATTACTCAATGCTGCCTCCCAACACCTTGGGCAAAGAGGATATAAGAACAATTACTATTCTAGACAGAAAGAAAATGGAATTTCTGTTTTCTTTTGGAATTTGGATGGTCAACTGACTGATTTCCTCAATGATCTATTGCTCACTCAACCACATTTCCAAGGAACCCCGCTGAGGTCAGTGCCCTGCTCCACGTGAGGTTTCGTTAAGCTGCAGCATGTTCTTGTCTCTGTCTCTTTCTATCTCTTATTCTTTCTGCCTCTGCTGACCCCTCGAGCCTTTTATTCTTTATTCCTCTTTTCATTTCTCTCATTTCTCTCTTTCTCTCTCTCTCTCTCTCTCTCTCTCTCTCCAGCTCCTTTCCCAACACAATAGCTCAACAAATAAAAACTTGGGAGATTCACTTCTTTAAAAAAAGAAGAAGAAGAAGAATTCAGGCTTTAAGAGCAAATTCATTTTGATAGATGTCGATGGGAGGAAATCTGCCTGTTTGTGAAGGGATTAAGTTGGAGGGGCAAAAACAAGAGCCACGTCAGGGAAAATGCAGACCCCAGAGCCAGAACGAGCCTATAGCCAATTGGATAATAATTGTATCATTTATTACTTTATTTTCTAAATTGGTTCTTTTGCATTTCCTAACTCTTAACCCAAGAAATCTCTTCTAAGTGTTTAGGTTGTGAATTATTTATCCACTTTTCTTCCTTGCAACTTGCCCCAGACAGAGCATGGTAGGGAATATCTAGGGAAAGTTAACCCTGAGCACTCTGAGGGATCTCAGGTCATAGTGGATGGTTCCAGGAAGACAGCACTGAAGGGTAAGAGTAAGCTTTAGAACCAGGGTGTGTATGTTCAAATCCCAACTGTGCTTCTTACAAAATGTAGATCTTGGGTGAGTTACTCATTTTCTCATCTTCAATCCAGGTCATTACAAGTTTGTCCATGTCTGTAAAATGGAGATGATAATATCCACCTCATAAGGCTATGAGGATTACGTGTATTATATATGTACTGCACTTAGAAGAATTCCTGGCACACAATGCAGTCAGGCATCACTTAATAAGGTTGTGTTCTGAGAAATGCATTATTAGGAGATTTAATCATTGTGCAAACATCATAGAGTATAGTATTTACACAAACTTGGATGGGGTAGCCTCCTACACACCTAGGCTATATGGTATAGCCTAGTCATCCCCAACCTTTTGGCACCAGGGACCGGTGCTTCTAGGTCCGTGGCCCGGGGGTTGGAGACCCTGGGATAATCTATTGTTCCTAGGCTACAAACCAGTACAACACGTTATTGTACTGAGTACTGTAGAAAATTGTAATACAGCAGTAAATATTTGTGTGTCTAAATATATCTAGTCATAGAAAAGGTACAGCAAAAATATGGTAATAGAATACAGTAAAAGATTTTAAAATACAGTAAAAGATAAAAAATGGCACACCTGTACAGGACACTAACATGAATGGAGGTTGCAGGACTGGAAGTTGCTCTGGGTGAGTCAGTGAGTGAGCGATGAGTGAACGTGAAGGCCTAGGACATTACCGTGCTCTGCTCTAGACTTTATAAACATTGTACACTTAGGCTACACTAAATTTATTTAAACAATTTTTTCTTTCTTCAATAATAAATTAACCTTAGCTTACCATATCTACTTCTTCACTTTGTAAACTTTTTAATTTTTTTAACCTTTCAACTCTTTTGTAATAACACTTAGCTTAAAACACAAATACATTGTACAACTGTTCGAAACTATTTTTCTTTCCTTAGTCTATAAGCTTTTTTCTACTTTTAAAATTTTAAATATTTTTTTTTACTTTTTGAACTTTTTTGTTAAAAACTAAGACACAAACATACACATTAGCTTAGGCCTACACAGAGTCAGGATCATCAATATCACTGTTTTCCATCTCCACATTGGAAGGTCTTCAGGGACAACAACGCACATGGAGCTGTCACCTCCTATGATAACAATGTCTTCTTCTGGCCTACCTCCTGAAGGCTCTTCTTGAGGAAGTGTCATTCTTTCCAGAAATATGTCCATGGCGATTTGCTTGCTTTGCTTCTTTTTTCATCACAGATTTACTTGTAACCAGATAATGCACCATAAACATTCACCTTATTCATGAAAAGCTTTTGGTGTTGGGGTTAATATTTTCGAACATTTTAAGGAGCCTGTTGAGTCCACAAAAGCTCCTGTTAAACCCTCCACTGTAAATTCTCTTAGGGGTTCTTTTTCTTTTCCTACAGTTTCCTTTTCTCTTGCCTCTTTTTTAGCTATGCATTGCTATTCCAGTTCCAGCAACTTTCATTAGTCAATTCCTCAGGAACTCTCTCTAGGAGCTCCTCAATACACAGATAACAAAGGGTTTCAATTAGCAGCCTGCAAGCATTGCTCCTGAGCAAGACTGTTATCCTTTCCTTAAAAGCTGTAAAATCTGGCATGAACTTGTCCTCCTTATGGATGAAAGTCCTTTCAAGCATCCATTTCCAGAATAGGGAGGTTTTATCCATACTGAATATTTGCTCTGGTAAGTAATTTTCCTTCACTATCAGTTTATCTAGAGTTTTCAAAAATTTTTCAGCTGACTTCACATCAGCACTCACAGACTCATCACTCATTTTCACCATTCACTTTCATGTTATGTAATGAATAATGATTATTGAACCATTTATACCAATCAGAAACAGCAGTAAATTCAACATTGTAGCTGGGTCCAGCTTTTTCTTTCAATATCACAAAGTTTTTGTGTTGGTTATGATTATCATGGTGCTGAGAGGAATATGTTTCTGGGTCTGGTCTTCAATCCAGGTCATTACAAGTTTGTCCATGTCTGATATAGGTCCTTCTTGATTTTTGTTAGTCTTGTCATTGTTGTTGAGAGGGGCTGCTTAAAATAAAAAGAGATTCTTTGAAAACTTCCAATTTATCTTCATTAATCCTCCTTGGTTTTACCTCACAAAACATTTCCTAATCAGTGTCTGGTCTAATGCTGAGAATTCAAAATGAAATAAGACCATAAAATAACTAAATAAATGTAGAGGATTGATAGATAGCTAGAGACTGTCCTATCACCCAAAGGTTTACATCCCCCTTGAGAAGTTGGACACAATAACAGACAACTCTAATAAAATGTGTTACCTGCTTAAATAGATAAATGCAGAGATTTTAGGGAGACCTCATCAAGAGGAGAATGTCTGGGCTCAAACTACATCAAGGATGAGTAATTTTAGAATAGGCGAACTGAGATAGGAATGGAATTCCAGAATGATCCCATGACATGAGGACAGCTTGCTGTCCCGAGGTTTGGCCAGATCGCAACAGAGGGTTTATGAGGTTAGGAAGGTAAGTAAAGGGAAAAGTCATGGATGGAGTGCCAAGTATTATTGGATTTTATCTTGGTTTATTCCATAAGAAGAACCCAATGGAACTCACAGTTCCTGTCTCAGGTAATAAAAATGGAAATAAATGGTACTTCAAGCTCCCCGCAAAAAAAACTCTCTTGACCTGTAATTAGGAGGTGAGCACTTCACTCCAAGAAGGAGGTTCATTCTGAGCTTGGACTTAGTTTAGACTGCGAGAGAAAATTCTGATTGCTATGGTTACTTATTGTTACCTAACACACCACCTCAAAACTTAGTGGTTTAACACAAAATTTTATTTTCTGTTTTCTGTTCTCACTGGTTGACTTGATTCAGCTGAGGTATTCTCACTTAGTGTTACTCATGAGACTGCAGTTGTTCATGGCTGGGCTGCAGTCATCTTAAGGTTGGATGTTCAAGATGGCTGGGAGTTGATGCTGGCTGTTGGCTGGAAGCTCAGTTAGGCAGTCGACCACCGTCTCTCCAGATTGCCTGGGCTTCTCACAGCATGATGTCTGGGTTACAACAGGGAACTTCCTAAAAGTAAGTATTCCAGGAACCTCAAACAAAAACTCCAAAGAAATGGCACTACATCAGTATTACTTCCCCCACATCCTCTTGGTCAAAGCAATCATAAGGCTCTCCCCGATTCAAAGTGGTGGAAAAATAGACTCTACCTCTCATTGGAGGAGAGGCAAGAATTCATTGTAGAACAGCATATGGGATGGGAGATATCACTGCAACCATCTTTGAAAATACAAGCTGTCACACTGGCACAGGAAGATACTTCCCTGGAAAGTTTTAAGAATATGCTCTCATGAAGATTATGTGCTCTGAGTGGCCTTGGTGTTTCAGGCAGGAGGATGAGCCTTGAACTCACACTGAAAAAGAATCGACACTTCTGCGGGCTCTTGCATGGAGGAAAGGGCACTGAACAAGGGAAACAGAGATCAGGGTTCAAGTCCAGTTCTTCTACTAATTAGCTGAGTGGGTTTGAACTAATTACTTCATTCTGGATCTCAGTTTACTTGTCTGAAAATTGAGAATGTAGGAAAAATAATCCCCAAAGTTCCTTTTTCAGAGTCACCTGGGATTTTAATGATAATATATGAGGTTTATTTCACCACAACTGTGTCCAACTTCAAGTCTTTTATCAACTAATTTTATTTATAGTGGTAGTGTCCAGGGAAGTTCTGATTAAGCCTGTTGTTTCAGTGAAATTATAAATAACACTCCCTTTTACTCTCAAAAGTGTCACAGTTTGGATGACAAATTATATGGTCACCCTCATAATTGGGCACAGTATAATAAGTTACCCTCTGTCGTTATATGTTAACAATGGGCTTATGTTGCTGTTGAAACTTTATTAGGTATCGATACTGACTCTCAATCTAGATTCTTCTGATTTCAAGTGATAGATTCATTTAAAGCCACTAAAGCCCCAGATGGAATGTATTAGATAGATACTAAAGTACCTTGCAATAGTTAGGACCGCTATGCCTCTGGGGGTGTAAAACAAGGAGAGTGCTATCTTTAGGTCTAGGTTTGTGTCATTTTCTTTCTTTCTTTCCAGACTGGATTTCTCTGCTTCCTCAAGTACATGATGGTCAGAAGGTGGCCATCCCATGATTGCCATTTGTTTCCCTTGGTTACAGTCACGCACAGAGACTAACTTATTACCAATTCCAAATTCCTTGGAAAGAAAACGTGATTAGTCTACCCCTGGTCCAAATTGCTAGGCATGGGGTGAAGGACAAAGGAGACACTTGGGGGCCTACCCTGTGGCATAGAGGAAACTTTCAAAAAAAGTAGTTTTGTTATTCCAGGTTTCCAAGAAGCAGATGCCAAGACAAGATTAAATTGGATAAAATATATTAAGGGCAATGCTTGTGAGGTAGAACGGTAAGGGGAGAGGCATCAAATGTAAATATGATGCCAAGTGAAGAAGAAAGAGAAGAAAAGAAGGAAGGAAGGAAGGAAGGAAGGAAGGAAGGAAGGAAGGAAGGAAGGAAGGAAGGATCAGATTGGTTCTAAGTACAAGTTTTAAGTTCCAAAGAGAGTTCAGCAAGGCCACTGGGAGTCCTCAAGCAAAGCTGTTCATCAGGGGAGACTTATGTCTACTACGAAGAGGTCTGCCTTAGTATCCCTGCTGGACTCAGTCATTGGCTAGAGGAAGCCTTTGAGAGAAGTGGCTTTGGTGAAAACATGACAATGCATTTCAGAGCTCAGCAGCTCAGACCCTTGATTGATCATACTCTCATAGTTGAATATCTGAGAGGTGCATTTCCAAGGCCACAACAATGATCATTAAGAACAGAGTGAATACTCAAAAGGTATCTAGTATAGCCAGTTCCCAAGGGTGGCTCAAAGGTTACCCACATTCTGATTAAAACTTTCTATTCTAGACCCCAAGAAGGCAAGAGAAACGATAGGAAGCAGAAGAATGAGACTGGAGGCTTGGATTGGGAAACTCTAAGATCAATCATACTTTAATTTCACAAATATCTGCTGACTATGTTCTATATACAGACAATATTCCAGGTTCTGGGAATACCATGAATAAGGCAGGGATTCTATCTACAGTGTAAGGAGAACTTAGAAAACAGAGAGGCAATGACAATATTCTATAAGTGTTATTAGAGAGATAAACACAAGATACTGAGGTTGCACAAAGGATGGACACATAAACTTGGTGAGTATTGAGCTATCAAGGAAAGATAATGGGGACCTTAACACTGTCTTAGTCTAATGCTACCCTCATGTTATATTTGAGTTTGGTAACATGTCTTGTTCAAGGTCGGTCACCCTGCTGGTTATTGAGGAAGGACTCCTGGATTCCACCTTATGTCTATGCTCTGCATCTGATGGCAACTTAATTATTGTGTCTTAGGTAAGCATCCATTCCTCCCAGCAGAGCCAGGGGTTGCTATTATTTACTTTCACCCTATCAACAACACCACCAAAATAGATGATTAAAAACTAAGCTGATGATGCTGCCTTTTAGAACTCTTTGAGGGTTTCTGAACAACCAGAAAACTTCAGCCCGTATTTTCAGAATATGCTGTCAGGGAAGGTCATCTGAATCATATCCATCAAATGTTGGGGATGACTCACCCTCAAACAAATCTCACTTTTAAAATCTTGTCTTTATAAATACACAAGAAGAAATCTCTTCTGTTGCTTTTGAGAGGGTTCTTCATTTCCTCTACCTCCCCTCCTCGCCCTCACTCTGAGCACTCCCAAACAAAAGACCAGCAGAAGAGGTACACACCTCCTAGATGCCCACAGCTTGACTGGCTTCAGGCACCCAGAACCCCCTAGAGTGGCTTCCCTCCCCTTATTTTGTTCTCTGGCCTTATCAGGGCTGACTCACTAAAACCTGAAGGCT
>NW_006433024.1:6239054-6264339 GCF_000325575.1 Pteropus alecto | reverse complement strand
CTAGCTGGAGCCAGTGGGTAATTTAAGATATGCATGGAGCCCAATGAGTGGCTGTTGCACAGAAAAGGTCTGCAGTCAATTTAAGCCAAGAGTGAATCTTCCCAAAGAGAAGCCAGAGGTTGCCTTTCCTTTTGTTGGGTCATCGTTAGGGAGAGGGTCTTCCAAGCTACTCAATTGGGTACATTTTCCTCCAGATTCTTTTTCTGAGTGGTTTCCTTATCTGAACTTCTCCTTGATGGAAGGAGAGGATTACAAGAACAGGCCAGTTTACTCATCCTCCAGCCTTCAGATAAATTTTGTTTAATTTTACCAGAAAAATCTACATATTAAGTCCCTGAAGGAGCTGCACCAAACGTTGAAATATGGTGCCTCTTTGGCATATAATTTCAGGAGCAACAAACAAATAAACAAACAAATGTAAACAAGCAAATCTCCACCCTTTAAACCTAGAAGTGGCGTATCCTTCTCCTCCTATATCTACCTTTTTAAAAAATTTCATCTTTTTGTAGAAAATATTGAATCAAAAGAAGATCAGAAAAGCCAGTAATTCTTTCCTTTCTAAGATTTTCACTGCTAACATTTTGGTGTATATCCTCTCATACATTTTTGCCTAGGCCAAATACACACAACACACACACACACACAAACACACACACACACACACACTCCTACATGCTTTAAAAATTAATCTGGAGCATATTTTCATATTAATATACTTTCACACTATTATTTTTAATGGCCATATAATATTTCATTATGTAGATATAACATGATTACTTTGATCAGTCTTCTATGGATATGTAGGTTGTTTCCTATTTTCAGGAGAGCTCCATTGATCTTCACCCCAAATCTCTTTTAGTGCAATGGAATAAGTTTAGTTTAGCAAAATGGAAAAATATTGACTACTTTTCTCTAAATCGGTAGTTGTCAACTAGGGGTGATTTTGCCCTACAGGGGATATTTGGCAATGTCTGGAGACATTCTTGGTTGTTAAAACTAGGAACTACTCCATGGTGGATATAGACCAGAGATGTCACAGAAAATCCTACCATGTTTAGGACAGCTCCGCATAACTAAGAATTAACCAGTCTAAAACATTGATTGTACTGAGGTTGAGAGACTGCTCTAAATATTGGTCTAATCATAGTTATAAACTCGAGTGAGCTGCCCATTAGAAGATCTCCATGCTAGTCCCCTTCTTCATAATTCCAATTGCCACCTTTTCCCTTCAATTCATCACATACAAATAGAGTACTGCGCTGGACACAGAAGTGACAAAGATGTAGCTCCTTCTGTGTGCTAAATCACACCTTGAATTGCAAAAGCTCTTTTTTCAGAACAGTTGAAACTGTGCTCTTCCTTGTCTATGTTGCTCTTGGCAACCAGACTCTCAGTCTTTATTCAATAACTCAGTCTGCAGTCATATGCTTTTGAGCTGCATGGTCTGTCTTAGAACCATACCATTCTCCATTCTGATGGCATAAAAATTCCAAGGCCTCGGCTTTACTTACTAGTCACTCTATTCTCCACATCAGGCTTCATTTACTCTTCTCTCTCTGCAGTGAGGGCTCTATAATTTCTACCCTCCCAGGTATCAATGGTTACATAATTTTTGCCACCTTCTCTTCTTCCCTTAAGAACTCAGAGTCCATTCTCCTGTCATTGGCTAATCTTCCCACACAGGACTTAGACTGAACTCTTATGTGCCTCTTTTGAGTCACTGCCTCAATGCAACAACTTTGCCCTCTGCAGTATTCTCATGGGTCCTCGATTAGAGCAAAGCTACCACCCTTTATTTCTCCTCCACTTACGCGCTGGACTGGGCTTTGTAAATTTGGCTAAGGCTGGGAGTCATGTTTCCAAGATACTCTTCCTTGTATTGCTTTAGTCATTATTTGCCTGTCTCAGAACTGCAATGAAATTTGGAAGGCAGAGGGTGAGGAAGAAGGCATTACTCTCAGAAGTTCTTCACAGTTAGACATGGTGACAAATGAACAGATGCAGAAGTATTCAATGGGTGCCAGTTTGCTCTAGTTCATCTTCTTTTTTTTTTAATTAATTAATTTCTTAATTAATTACTTAACATTGGTTAACGAAATAAGTTTCAGCTGTACACTTTAACAGTAAGACATATATATATATGTCACCATCAGCTTTATATATATATGTCTTACTGTTAAAGTGTACAGCTGAAACTTATTGGAGAGAGATATATATATATATGTTTACATTATGTGTTCACCATCCATTGTTAGAGTTCTCTCTGTCACTCTTTTTAACCCATCTACCTCCTCCCCTCTCCCCCTACCTTTCGGTAACCTCTAGTCTATTATTGTCCACATCTATGAGTCTCTGTTTTTTGTCCTATTCATTTGTTGCTTTAGGTTTATATCCCACATATAAGTGATATGTGATTTTTAAATTTTTCTGTCTGGCTTATTTCCTAGCTCATCTTCTTGACTGCTAGCCTTGCTGGCCAACAATTGTCCCAAGCCCACCAGCAGATCCATGGAGGCAGCAGCTACACAGAGCCAAAAACTACTCCAGGGGCAGAAGTTTCCACAGAACTCCCCTCAAAGCTCCCCTTTGCGGCCCCACTTACACAACCACGCCTGCATCTAGGATTGCCCCGTGAGTTCCAACTTGTCCACCTGCACCGATTCTTTAGGAAATTCATTTCATGACTGTTTCTCTGACCCTTCAACTCCCCTCTTCCTCGGATCTTCCCACATCTTTATAGAGACTAATTTCTATATAATTTCCACATTACTTACAGGGGCTGTGTTTTCCTGAGTGAATCCTGTCAAATTTTTCTGACCATATTCTTCAAAGACTGGTCAACACACACTGCCTCTAAGATTGTGCCTCATAATCATCCTAAACTCCCACTCCTGGCCTTCTCTTCCAATTGCTCTTATCAAAGTCACCGTCAGCTTTCTGTTTGTTAAAAGTGTTGGATCAGTTTTACTCCTAACTTGTATCTTTGCAGTCTCTGACCCTAATGTTCTTTCTCTTCTTGAAATTCTTATTTTGGCCTTCATGAATTCATTCTGTAATAGCAGGCTTCCTTTCTCTCAGAATACTTCTTCTCTATCCCCTTTATTGGTTCTTCTACCTCTACCAGACTTTTAATATTGGTATTCTATGGAGTCCCCAAACCTTTACTAGCTTAGTATTGTTTCATTCTCATCTCTACTCATCTTTTTTTTCTATTTTTTTCCCTAACAATCTCTTTCACTCATAAGGCTTCTATTATCACTGATTTGCTGTTAATTCTGAAACCCATGCCTCTCGCTCAAATTTCCCTCTCAAGATGTAGTCTTCCATATCCAATTACTGATGGAATATCTCTATTTGGAGAATTTTGGCAGAAGGCTAATTTTCTGAGATCTACTGGGGAGGTGACCTAATTTGGGACCCCTTTTGGACCATAACATGGTTAATTCATTCAAGATAATGAAGCTTAGACTGCAGATACAAGCACATACCCACCTCCTGGCCCTAGGCCACCTGGGATGAGTCACATCAATAATAAGTAGCTTTGGGCAAATTCCTTAAACTCACTGGTTTTAGTTTCAATATCTTTAAAACAGGGATGATAATAATAATACCTACTTCACACTGCATCGTGAGCATTAAGATAGTGACTAGCTTATATTAAATGCTATGAAATTGTTTGCCATCATAATAAAATCATCATCTTCACCATCATTATTATATTTTCAAATTATATTGCACAAATATTGCCTAACTTTAAGGCATCATTACTCTTAACTATTACTCTTAACTATTAACTCTTAACTGATCTTAATTCCAGTTTTAACCCCATAAAATTAATTCTCTACACTGTTGCCAGAGCAAGCTTCCTAAAATAAACCTTTTCTGTATAAAACCTTTCAATTGCTCTCCATGACCTGAAGAATAAAGTACACGGTCCTTTGCTTGCCTTACAGAACCCTGCATGTTCCACCCTAATCTTGTCACACTTACCTTTCCTAGGTATATCTTCCACATAGTCTGTGGGCACTCAGTGTTCTGTATCCTTGTCAAAGACACCTCCTCCTACAGCACCATCCCATCGTTACTCCCCAGTTTTAACTAACGGACCCCAATTTGAAGTTTGGTTTAATTCTCTCTCCTCTGAAAAACATTCCTTCAAACTTTATCCTATCCGCCTGAGGCCTATCACAGTCACCCTTTCTTATATATTCCCAGACTGTTGGCATATAGTTTTAATAATAATGATACACTTACTTATTTGTCTCCAACATGAGATTGTGAGTTCTTCAAGGGAAGACCATGTCTCATTGATCCTTACCTGGCTGTCAACTCAGTGCCTCAATAAATGTTTGGTGGATGAATGAATGATTGAATGAAAACCCTTTGGAAATTCAGGCAGTCTGTGGATTGAATGAAAACCCTTTGGAAATTCAGGCAGTCTGCCTTCAGGAATTGCTGTCCAGCGCTAATAGTGAGAACTAAGGCAAGGCAGGGAAAGTTCCCTTTATAACAATGCTAAGTAGAATTAGTTTAACATCATGTGGGATCAGGAAGATCTCATCCTATTTTCTACTTGCATTAGCCACTGGTCAGTATTTCCAGCAATTAGCATTTCCCAGCTGTCAGTATTTATCTCACTAATGTTCATGGGAAATTCTCTGAAAATGCCCCCATGTAGCCACAAAGTCAATTTCTACAACAAAATCCACATGGCTACTTTGGTTTTTGCTTATTTACTTCATACTGGTAATAGCATTGACAATTGAGGTTAAGGCATTTCCAAAAATTAGAAATCAGTTTTGGGTTGAGGTTCCCAGAGGTTAGTTCAAAAACTATCTTCCCTTCCCTTTCCTACCTCCAGGACAGCCTTCTTGGCTACAATTGCCAAGAACTTGTCCAATTCGGCTTTTATGGTTGCTGTCCATCTCTCAGCCCCATGAAGCCCAAGTCACAGGCAAAGTAAGCAAGGACTAGACTTCTTCCCAGCCCTCTCAGGGGTGTGAAGAGTGGAAGTGTCTAAAAGCATAATTTGCAAAACTCATGGTGCCTGTAAGTTGAAATATTCTGTCCCTAGAAGGTTCTTGCTAACAATACAAACATGTTTCCTGGAGGAAGTGTGGGAGAGTGATGGAATGGTGTCTTCACAAAAAGGAATGAGGATTGAGGACTCTTTTAAAGGCTAAAATGCAGAGAAAAATCCTGGTAAGGGAAAGATTAAAGAGTGGGGGATGGGCATAAAATGCGAATAGGATCAGAAGTGGTTGGAATTCAACATAGAATGAATTTGGTGCCCAGACAGCAGATGCAAATGCCCACAAACCCCACTGGGTGTACTGTTATTTCCAGTTTAGGTGTGTTTGTATTAATAACAGCTAACATTTGGGGAGCATAATATGTGTCAGGAATTACGTTTACAAGTACTATCTCATCTGATGCTCAATACGACTTTAAACAGTAGAATTATATTTATTTCCATTTTAAAGATGAGAAAATTGAAGCAAAGAGAGGTTAGGGAACCAGCTCCAGGTCACACAGCAAGGCAGCAGTAGAGCCAAGTTGTAAACCTACGGCTCCGGATACCCAATTCGACAGCGCTCAAATGCCAAGCTCCACCGTAAATTGACACTGGAGCCCAGTGGTGAAATAAAATAACTCCCAGAAAGCTTAGCTAAATCCCTCCACTGGCCCCACTATAGTTAGAGGCTAGCTGGAGCCAGGCCACGCGCTCTCTCCCTCTATCACCCAAAACACAAAAACAGCAAACCCTTGCCTCTTCAAATAGAAGAAGTAAAAAGAGGGGTACAGGTCCTGTCCAGCTTTCTGCCCCAGTCACTCTGCTTTTGCTGGCTTTCTGAATGTTTCAGCTCTGCCTCAACCCTTTCCTGTTTCATAGTGCTGGGGGACAGAGAGACTTGACTTGTCCCATTTTACCTACCACTTTCCCGGTTTTAGCATGGAAAATTCTTGGTCTCAGGAAACACCTCTGAAGGGCAAACCAGAACAATTAATCACCTTACCCTCCACCCCTTATTCCGATCCTTTGCCCTTCCTTTGATTTAATTTTATCTGACCTGTGTCTCCTGACTTGCTCACGCATTTGGCAAACTTTGGTTCCTCTTATACCACCCAGTCATGCACTTTCAAATTTTACGCAGAAAAAGCCCAACTCTCTTATTATTTTCTACAAATATATTCCCAGGAAGATATCCCCCCAACACACACATACATGTATGTATGTCCATACTTTTTTTTTTTTTTTTTACATAACTACAATTTCTATGCATATTCTTTGTGGTTTTCTTCTGTTTTTACTTAGCATTCTTTCTCTTCATGTCCACAAATCCACACACATTTAATGTGTCAAACTGCATCTTATTGATATTTCAATTCGCTTAACCTATTATTGAGTGTTTAGGCATTTCTACCATACCATTCTCTCAGGGTGCAGGTGAAGAAATTCCTGGAGTTTATGCCAGTTATGCTCCTTACTAGCTCTGTTTTCTTATGAGTAAAAGTGGATGATGAAAATATTTTTCTTGATCAACTCCCTGGGCTGTTACATGGCTCAAATGGAATTGTGAATATGAAAGCTCTAAGTCATTATAAAAAAAGTGACACTATAGGAGACAGGCAAAAAGAAGAAAATGAACAATCAAGCTTATTGCTGAAAGAAAAACACATCGGTTAATAACAGAGTATGAGTTCTTCCCAACATTTTTCTATGCATATAAAGATATATATTAATTTTATAAAAATGCAGTCCATATTGTTTTGTATCTTGCTATTTTTTTTACTTAATAAACTATTATGAATATCTTTCAATTCATTCTAGGAAATATTAACCTACATTATAATTGATAATAACTGCATAATGTTCTAAAGTATGGAAGTGGCATGATTTATTATAATAATAACATAATTTTGAGCACTTATGTTATTTTAACATTTTCATTATCATAAACCATGTTAGAATAAATACTTTTATTTACATTCTTAATTATTTCCTTAGGATACATTCCTAGAAGTGGAATTTTGGGGTCAAAAGTCAAGATACATAAATCACTGCTTTGGCATATGTTGCCAAATTTCCTTCTGGAAAGATTGTAGCAATATATATTCACACCAGAAGTTCATATGAAGTTCATTTCTTCACACTCTTGATAATACTAGATATTATAATATGTTTGTTTGTCAATTTGGTAGGACAAAACTGGCATTCTCATCACTGACTTAATATCATTGTTTTTTTCGCTGAGGAAGACTTCCTGTTTCTGACTTTGTTTTTCTGATGGGGAGATCTATAATATCAAAAGTTATAAAATGTCCTCTGTCATTTTATTTTCCTCATCTTATTTGAAAGATATATATATATTTGGTGCAGCTACCCTGAAAATTTTAACTCATATATTCAAATATATTTTTCTAATGTCTGGCATTAATAAATATTTATCTCACTCTGAGAAACTAAGAACTTTAGCTTACTTTTATATCACTCTGACTTCCCCTCCTTCACTTCCTAGTTCAACAGTTTGTTTTCTAACTATAGCTATTTGGCCTATAGTTTATTAACTTACAATGAAGTTCTAATAGTCCAGGATGAAAGAGGATGAGCTGGGCAGTGGACAGTAGAGAGCTAATTATTGTGTTAATTATCTCAAAAGAGGCAACTTAAGCAATATAAAGGTGACTTTATTATCTCATCATCTCATCTATCTAAAATGTATTAGTCAGTGTGTTTCTCCATAAAAATAGGACCAATGTATATATACATTGTATATATATATGTATACATACATGTGTGTATATATACATGTGTGTATGTATATACATACATATATATACAATGTGTATATACATCGTATATATTGTATATATAATATGTATATATAGTGGTGTGTATGTGTATATATATATGTATATATACACAGAGAAAGAGAGAGAGAGAGAGATTATAAGAATCAGTTGGTGTGGTTATAGAGGCCAAGAAGTCCTACAATCTGCTGTTTTCAAGCTGGAGAACCAGGAAAGCCAGTCCATGTCCGAAAGCCAGTCCATGTCCAAAAGCCTGAGAATCTGTGCGGGGAGAGGGTGATAGCGTAAATCCCAGTTTGAGTCCAAAAGCCCAAGAACAAGAGCACCAATGTCCAAAAGCAGGAGAATCTAGATGTCTCAACTCAAGCAGACATCCTTCCTCTGCTTTTTTATTCTATTCAGGCTCTTAACAAATTTAATGATGCTCACCCACATTGGCGAGGGTGATTGTCTTTACTCAGGCTACAGATTTTAATGTTATTCTTTTCTGGAGATACCCTCACAAGCACACCCAGAAATATTGCTGTATAGCTATCTCAACATACCTCAGCCCAGTCAAGTTGATACATAAAATTAACCATCACAGAAGGGTATTAAGGAAAGCAGGTATCCAGAGGGACTAAAACCAAGAAATTAAAAACAATTTGAGAACTCAGTATGCATATCTCATTTCCCATCTCTCCTCTTTTTGGTGCATCAGTTTTGTTCTAAAACTTTTCTCTGTTACCCAAACTTACAATGCAGAAATTTTATTTCTGATTCAAGAGAATGGCCAAGATTGAGATTGGAATCTTGTTGTCCTAATTCAAAATTCTCAAGAACGAGACTACAGTTGACCCTTGAACAACATGGATTGAATTGCACTGGTCAATTGAAAAACAAAACAAAACTGTGTATAAGTGGACTGCACAGTTGATACCCATATTGTTCAAGGGTCAACAATATAACTGACCTATTTTGAGTCAGGTGTCAACCCCTAGATGAATGGACTACAGCTAAATGTGATATCACAGAGCAGACATTTGTGTGCCCACCTCCATGAGGTGTGGTCATTTTCCAGAGAAAAACTCAACTCAATAGACATCTACCAGAAAGGAGAACACCTAGAAAAACCCAGCATTAAAGTGTTAAAGCAAAAACATTAGAGTGTGAAGGAGATGTAGAGAACAACAAATACATCGATTCTTACGTGAGTAACTTTTTCAAAATACATCTGCCTGGGCTCTATCCACATCTAATTAATCAGAATCTCTAGGGTAAAGAAAAGGGTAGGTATTCCTAGCTGGATAAATTAAGGCCTATGGAAGAGAAATAATGTGTCTCTTAGCAATTGAAGATGGTCACTTAGCAATTAAAGATGCAAGTAAGATTAGAACCCAGGACTCTTTCCAATAAAGGCCTGTCTGTATCGACTGTGCCAAACCTAACATGCAAGTGCTAGGGCCTTGTGAGGTAGGGAACTGGAAAGTTCCTGTGTTCTTGCAAAAGGGAAATGAAGCTGGAAAAATGCAAATATTCTGGGGATGCAAAATTGCTGCAGGAAGAAGAATTTTCCTAGATTTTATTATCAAAATACTCTAAGCTTTAATGTCTTTCTTAGATCTGTATAGTCTATTCTCTGGATTCAAACCAATCAGCTGTGGCCAAGGTTGTAGAAGGATATAGAGTGTTTGTCTCCCATCACAGAAGCATGATCACTGTGGCTGGGGCTGGAGGCAGAGTGTATTAAAGTAAACTTAGAACTTCTTCTCTTCCACTTCCCAATATCTCTCTACTACTTATCTGTAAAACAATCTTTAATTTTTGTTAAAATTAGACCATAAGTGCATAGATTTGGATCAATCATAATCAATGGTTCTTGACTCCCTCTCACCATAGGTCCAAGCATGGCCTTCTTTTACTTCTTGTTTGTTTTTAACAATGTAAAAAGCCTCTCTGAACCCACCACCCAACACTAACACCAGGAACTTGGCAATTACTTACATATCCCTATACTTTCCTTCCTCTCTCATCTTCTCACCCCCCTTCCTCCTTCCATCCAGTGTGGTTGTCAACCTTAATACTGTGTTCATCATTCCTTTGCTTTCCTTTCTATGTGGTTTTATCTCATCTATTTATATTCCTAATAAGCATTTTTAAAACAGTTATTTTTAACTTTATAAAAAGTCATTTTACTGTCTATAATTTTTAGACTTATTGTTTTTACCTAAAATTTATTACTAAAGGGCAAAAGGGTAACTTCACAGTAGAGAAGCGTGGCAGACATTATCTTAATCAAGGGATCAAAATGAACTTCATCAGCAATGGGACAAATCAAAATCATGTGCTTGATAGAATGCAATGAACAGAATACAGCTTTATTTCTGGAATATTCTTGCCAAAGGTACATAACCTGAATCTAATCATGAGAAAACATCAGACAAACTCATGTTGAGAGACTGTCTATGAAATAACTGCTGTAATCTTCAAAAGTGTAAAGGTCATGAAAGTCAAAGAAAAATTGAAGAACTGTTTCAGATGAAGGAGGCTAAAAAGACATGACAACTAAATGCAATATGTGATTCTGAACCAGATGCTTTTTTCTCTAAGAGACATTTTGGAGAAATGGAAAAAACTTAAATGAAGCTTGAGGATTACATGGTGGTCAAATATTAATGTAATTTCCTGATTTTGATGATGGCTTGTACTCTGGTTATATAAGAGAATGCCCCTGTATGTAGAAAATAAACCCTAACCTATTCAAGAGCAATGAAGTTTCAGATTAACAATTTATTCTCAAATGGGTCAGGGGAAAAAAAGCATTTGGACCATACTTGTAACTTTTCTGTAAGTTTGAGTTTGCTTCAAAATGAACAAACAAAAGAAAAATAAACAGACACAAAAAGTATATTACTAAGATTCTTCCGGATTTTTGCATATCACTATAATTCATATACTTTGACTACTGAATAATATTTCACTACAGTTTTTATGCACTGTCCCATTGATGAGAAAAGGAAGCAACCCTGAGAGTTTAGGTGACCATCCTCAGGTCATGCAATTAGTAACTATTAGAGCAAAATGTTAGCCCATTCCTTTTGCCTCCTCAAGTCCATGCTCCCTCCACCAGATTGTATGAGGGGGAAAACAAAAAACAAAAAACTTGTTGGCCTAATTATCATCACTAATAGGCCTTTCTGGTAAACTGCTATCAACTCCTGATTATCTAGGAAGAAAAGTGGGAAGGAAATCATCATGGAAGTCAAAGAAAGATTGACAAATCATCAACTCTAATCAGGCTTAAAGAAATTCCAAGGTTAAACTCCTCTTACCTGAGTTGGGAAAGACTGGGGGAATCAAGGAAGAAACAGAATAGATGGAGGTCTAGACCCTGCTTCCATTCAACTAGTACAGCAACCTTTAATTTTCTGAACTCCTTTAGAAATGAGAGCTCACTCTGGGTCTCTACTGTACCTTAGCTATGATTCATACATGCAAGATAACAAAGCTTTGACTGCAAGTTGAATGATAAATTGACAAATTGAATATGTAATGTCAATAAGACCAGTGTATATGCAGTAGGTGATATAGTGTTCGATACATGACAAACACAAAATAGATGTTAGGTACCCGCCCTCAAACCCTCAGGAAATCATAAAGTAATTCAATGCAGAATAAGTAGCAAGGAAGTTCAGCTACAGGAAGCCTCAGAAATCCCGATTTGGGCCAGGACCCTGGCTCTACCCAACATCAGTAGGCCATTTTTTTCTCTCTAATCATTTGTTTTCTCATCTCCATCTGAAAGAATTTAATTGCTTGATCTTTTAGCAATCTTCAGTTCAGATATCTTTTGAGTGTTTCTATAAAACACAGAATGGGACCAAAACTATCCAATTCTTCCAAAGGCAAAAGAATAGTTATTCTCTTCCCCTTCTTTGTACAGTCTCTGGATACTCTGTGGAAATATCATTTTCCCATTCAGGACACACTTTATTTAGAGCACAGAGGATTTTTAAGTAGAATTTTTAAAGGTGATCCCAAAGACCACCAGTCCCATAAGATTTCCTTCAGAAAAAGCTTTGTAGTATAGCAGAAAAGACTCCATTTACAATAGTATCAAAAGATGAAATATCTAGAAATAAACAAGAAATATGTCAGCTCTATAAAATGAAATTTTTTTATTTTTTTTTTGAGGGATTTATAAAGGCTTAAACAAATGTAAAAAAAAAAAAAAAGGCATCCTATATTGTTTGAAAGAAAGCCACAACCTCAAAAAGATGTCAATTCTCAGTAAGTAATCTATAAATTTAAAATCTAATAAATATGCCAACTAAATTTTTTAAAAATCAGACAAGCTAGTTGTAAAGTTTATTTGGAAAAATAAACAAAAATGTATAGCCAGGGAAATCTAGAACAGTGACAAGGGAACAAGACCTACCAGATAGTAAAACATACTATAAAACTTTAACAATTAAAACAGTATGCTACTATGGCATGAATGAAAAATGATCCACATAACCATTAAATATTTGGAAACAGACTTAAACACTCACAGGAATTTAATAAGTAATAAAAGTGGTATTTCAAACCATTGGAGACAAGATTTAAATTATTCCATAATTATTGTTGGTACAGTAATTTAACCATCTGGGAAAAAAATGGATGTATAAACCCCACTTTACACTAGCATAAATGTCAAAGAATCAACTATTTAAATATAAAAATGGAAACTTAAAAGCAATAAAAAAAAAACTGTGGAAGAATTATTTTACAATTTCAGAGAGGAAAAAGCTTTCAACTATGATTAAAAGAATCCAAAAATCTTTAAATTTTAATAATTTTATTTACATAAAAAATCTTTAAAGATGAATAATTCTGTTTACATAAAAAATTCTGGATAGCAAAAAAACCACCATTATCCAGGATAAAGGCAGAAAAATAGGAAAAATATTTTCAACTCATATAACAAAGGGCTAATTTCTGTAATACAAAGGAGCTCTTAAAAATCTATGAAAACAAGACCAACGACTCAATGAGAGAAGGGCAAAGTTCATAAAGAGTTCACGGAAAAGGAAATACAAAAGGCTCTTAAATGTATGAAAGAATGTTCAGCATCGTTCATAATAAGAAAAATGCAAATTATTACCATGTTGAAAAAAACATTCTTCACCTATCATTTTGGCAAATCTCCAAAAATCTAATAATGGCATTCTCATTCCTACACCGTTTTTTATATACAGTTGCCTTTTGAACAATGGGGGACAGATGGGGTGTTAGAGATACTTCCCAGGCCCTACCCCAGCCAAAAATCTACATAACTTTTGACCTCAGAAGATTGGTTCTAAGACAACTCCCTTTGCCCCCTGCAGATACCAAAATCTATGGATGCTCAAATCTCTTGTGTAAAATGGTATAGAGCAATGCATACTGTCATACAGTCGGCACTCCGCATCTGTGGACTCCCAACCACAGATAGAAAATTCTATTTTTAGTCTCTGATTGGTTGAATCCATGGATATGAAGCCCAGAAACGTGGAGGGCTGACTGTATATTTATTGAAAGAAACTTGAGTATAAATGAATCCAGTGCAGTTCAAACCTGTATTATTCAAGGATCAATTTGTACATCGAGTGAGAGATTCTACTTCTGGGAATTTGTCTCACGGATGTAAAATATCTATGTATAAGATTATTTATTGCAGCAATACTTCTAGGAACTTAAAATTGGAAAGAATTAGACATCCACAAGGCATAGAACTGGACATTTATGAAATGGAAAACTACAGTGTTGTTCAAAAAATAAAGATGCTTTTTAATGTACTAACATGGAAAAAACATATGATAAGAAAAAATTATATATATGATATTATGTTTATAATATGATATTATGTGTTTAGAAGTGGATAGAAAAAATATCTATATGTATATTTGCTATACACAAAACATTTCTAGAAGATTATACAAGAAAATAACATTGCCTGTGGTGAGATGAACTGTATAAAGAAGAAAAGATTCTTGAAATGTATACCTTTTAATAGATTTTGAATTTTGAACCCATATGATTATATTGCCTACTCAAAAAATTAAATTTATAAGACTTAACAGCATTATCTCTGCTCCAAGAGATCCATTATGAAAACCATAAAAATAAAGGTTCTGAGAAGTCCTGTAATAAATAAACTTGTTTCACTATTTAATCTAGCATTTCCCAAACATATTTGATGTTAAAACTCTTCTCACTTCCTGTGCTTCGCACTATAATAAGAAACACTGTCTCAGAGCCTTGAACTGCACAGGGTTGCCCCAGGTCCTACATCCTGGACCTGTAGAATGGAGAGCCCTCCTCAAGGAACCCTACTCAAGGGAACAAACTCTTAAGTGGGATCTTATTGAGAGAGACCAATTGTAGTTTCAGCTTAGCCTGTGAGTAAAATGAGAAAAAATCTCTTTCTCCTCTCAATTCCCTGAACTTTTCTGAACCAAGTCAGAATTTTCAGCTGTAATTAAAAAAAAAAAAAAAAATCAAATGTACCAGATCATTTGATAAAGAGAATGCACATCTAGCTTCTGGCCATATGAGCTTACTCACAAATAAGGCATGAGGGGAGAAGGTTGTTAAACAATAAACATGAAGTTGCCAAGTAAGTTAAAATTCTCTTTTTTTATACATTATAACCCAAAGGAAAAAGCCACATGACATTTCTAATAATATTTCCATATTGGTCTTCCCTGTTGTGCAAGACTTCCATATAATTTACACACTTAACATTCCCCTGGCTCTTGAACTTAAATGAGCTTTTCAGGTTGAGAAGTCAACTTTTTTTGGAGCATGTCTAAATAGGGTCATTCTTTGATTCTCAAGGGGAGATTGTTTCCACCATTTGGAAAAGTCATTGTCACGAAAAGCCAGCTAGAAACCATTCCTGGCCCTAATTAAGAGCAGAAGGTCAGCAGAAGGGAGTGTGAAGAGCTTTCCAGAATTCTAAAACAGTAAACTTCAGTAATATGGAAGTACAGAGGTTTTCTGAAAGAGCAGTCCTTAAAGTGGCCCCCAGACCACCAGCATCAACATCACCACGGAACCTGGTAGACATTTTAGAAACTGATTCATTCTGATATAAGTTAGATGTTGAGAACCACTTCTCTAGCAGAAGAGCCTCCAGTCATCATCCTCATGTAAGAATGTTCAACGTCGAAGAGATGCTTTTGTCCTGGGTGGGCCTCTGGTGTTTAGTTCTAAGTTTCTTTTAAGTCCTGGTTTAGGGATTGAGTGTTTAGACCCATATTAGTCACTATTACTTTAGAGGAAATGGTACAAATTTCTTTCTGGAAGACCCAGAGATACAACTACTCCTATTTTAATAGAGCTAGCCATAAGAAGAAGGAATAAGAAAAAGAAGTATCTGAGCTTCCTGGCTGAGAAAACTGGCTTGTATAGCTGGTACCTTAAAGAGTAATAATATTGCAACAGGGGAAATAGCTACATTAGAACCAGTATTCAGGGATGACTAGAAAGTGGAACTATGTAACTGCCTTGTCTATACCATATCTATATTGTAAGTTTCTTAGAAGTTGAAGAGACTCCTAGGAAAGAATTGGCTCCCAATTCCTAGGGTCAAACACAAGCAGGCACAGGTTGCATGTGGAGATATGGGCGGGCGGGGCTTTGGAACAAAATGGCAAATGGTGGTGAGTGGACACACCTGAAAGGTAATTTATCACAGTGGTGGGAATAAAGCCTAAGGATCTGGACTTTGTCACAGAGCTCAGGATTAAAGGGGAGCTGTTGGTCCTCGGTCCTTTAGGGACCTGTCTTTTCTCCCTGCTTCTTCACTAGCGTGGAATCCCCTTGTGACGAAAAAGGGCTAAATGCGACATTACAGAACTGTGTCTCCAGTCTCAGAGGCCTAGGAAATCATACTGGGGAGGGTGGAGGTGAGGGGAACTGCTCAGTTTATTAAGAAGGGGAAAAAGTTCTTCAAGATATTGCCAAGCTGCCCTGTACCCCGAGGAACATAAACAATGGGCAATAAGGATGGCAGGGAGCAACAGAAACCAGTGGAAGCAAGGCCACTCAGAGTTGTGGAGGCCAGGGGGAGTGACAGGGCAGAGGTGCAGTAGAGGGGAACAAAGGTGGTTTGGGAGCTCAAAGTAGTTGAAGCCAGTTTCATCTTAGACTAATTTGTTAGCATGAGTAAGCATACCTCTTTCCCCACCAAATTTTGTACTCATTTTCCCTTAAATATATCCTGTGTTACCCCATTCTCTTGGAGATGTAGTGGGAATGTGTGTACTTTGAGTTCAAACAGATATGACTTTAAATTCTGACTCTGCCCCTTACCAGTTTGCGATCTTGGATAAATTACATCATTTTTCTAAGCCTTAATTTTCTCATCATGAGATGGATAAGCCAGCTTTGCAGGTCTGTTTTGTACAGCAAAAATAACAAGAGTTTTCACCTCTTGAGCACCTGCCAGATGTTCCACATATATGATTATCTCAAGCCATCTTCGTAACCACATATCGAGATAAATATATTTTTCCCTTTTTACAGATTAGGAAACAGCCACAGATGGGTTAAGAAACTAGCCCGAGATGAGACGCAGAACCAAGATTTTCAAAGCCAGGTTGAATCTGGTCCCAACACCCATGGGTTTTCCACTACATAGCACTATCTTTCGCAACGTCAAGTGCAATGTCTGAGAGGAGGTGTCTACAAAGTTTAAGCTTTCTTTTCTTCTCTCTTTCCTGCAAGTCTCTTCCTTTCACACTCCAGGTCTGGCTGGCATTCCACAGCTTTCCAGATCACCCTTGTCAAAAGTGATGTTCTTTTGCCTTTCAACAATGATGATCCACACCACTCATGATTTCTCATCTACAACCTATCTACTGAGGTCAGGTAAAGATACTTGAAGTTTTATTGTGATCTCTCTTTTCTCTAGTGCATGCCTCCTTCTCAGCCACCAGCTTGCAGACTTCTCATGAACAAATCTTAATATCTTCTGTGTTCTCTACCCCTGGGGCCTCCCTGGTGCCTTGCATGCCCTGATCAAACTGAATTCGCTTAGCTCCTCCTCAACATGTGCGTTGAGAGCTGCGATGGGAGGACCTGGAATGTCTCCAGCTGCCTGACTTGGAGAGAAAGGCCCCTGTTCAGGGGTCCTTGGTCCCCCCTCATGTTCTCTGTTTTTTCCTGCCCAGAGGCCTGCAGTGACAGATCCCCTCACTTACTCTCTGCCTCACAGGATTCACTGCTCAGGCATACCCAGTAATAAATAACAGTGTAGATGATTGTGTCTGGTAGCTAATTGACTGTGTAACATAGGCTACCAGCCTCTGGGGCAGCACAGCGTGCCTCTTGTAATTAATCACCCTCATCCCAGCCTGACTAACCCTGCTTTGTCAAATCACAGAACAATTAGGCATTTTCTGAGTGGGTTTCCCTGCCTGGATGGGGAAGGTAGGAAACATCCTGTTAATGTAGCCTTCTGTAGGTTCTCAGAACCATATTGATTATGTGGGAAATCGACGCTGTGCCAGCCCTGTGGTAAATGCTGTAGGAGTTGGCAAGATGAGGAAGAAATAATTTGTGCCCTTCAGGACCATATAACTAAGTTGGAGATACAGGACAAAATTGGACTAAGTATAATTTAATGGATGTTCTATGAGAAGTACAAATACATTCCTATGAGAAAAGAGTGCATTTTGATTTAGAAATGGGGAAGTTAGCAGCATGAAAGACAGAATCACAATGTGGTACAGAGGTTCCTGTTAGAATCACCTATGAGGGCAATTCAAAAATAAAGATTCCCAAACCCTAACCAATACCAGTGGAATCAGAATCTCTGAGGGAAGATGAAGTCAAAAATCTCTAGAGAAATCCTGATGCAAACATGATTTAGGGCAGCTCCCCCGCTCTATGTTCTGACAACTCTGACCCACTTCAAGAAGGATGGATCAAGACAGCTCCCTGAATCATGTAACACTTCCATCTCGGCCTGCACTTTCCCTAGCTCACAGAACGAAGGATGGGTATCCTACCCAAGCTGACTTCCTTTGGAGTTGCAAGTCAAAAGTTCTAGTTGATTTGCTGAGTGTGCTGGACCTGGAAGGTAAGCTGGATTCTGAGGCTTAGGAGGCTGCTTGAGAGCCATGCACAATGAGGGAGAGAGAGAAGTTGCTTCTATCCCTGAACATTTTTAGTTTCCTGTCCCAGTCCTTTGTGAGAAATTTATATATTTTGCAGTAAGTTTCATGAGAATCTCTGTTTCCTCACGAGATGACTTCGTTAACTAAAATTTGCCTGTGTAAGTTTCTCTCTCTCATAAGCAATATAGTATATGGGTGAGAGAACCTTAAAATTGGAGAATCTTCAGAAGACAGGTATTCCAACCTCCCACCCACTGCAGACTTGATCCTCTCTTGTCCACTCTATGTGAAATTGTTAAGCATCATATTTGGCGGAGTAGATGCTCAGAAAACACTGGGGCCTTATACTTTCTGAGAGAGGAAAATCAGTACCTCAACTCTGAATGCTCTGACTATTAGAAATTCCTTTTGTTATTGGGCCCAAATCTTCTTCCTTATAAATTTTTATCACTGGGTCTCCTCTATGATGCCAAGAAGACTAATTGCATTCCCTTTCTACTACAATAGTAAACAAGTGTTTTAACATGGCTCTCTGCATCCATCCTTCCGATTTCTTCTTCTTTAAGCTAAACGTCTTGGTTTAATTCAACTGTCCCTTTCATGTTCTCTACCTCAGACTTCTCATTATTCTGGTCCTTCTCAAATTGGATCCTCCAATTAACCAGGTGTCCTTTTTAAAATACAATGTCTAAAATTAGACAGGGATTCCAAGTATATTACCATTATCTCTATGTGTCGTCTAGCCTTGGGAAGCAAGGTAAATTCGTAGGTCTAAATGTTAGTACAGTTCTTTTAGCATCTCTTTTGCCTTACACACCAATCCTGTGAGGTACTTCTTTTTCTTGTTTAATTTAATAAATTTAGGGAAAATAAAAACTGGAGCAGTTATATGTCTTGCTCAAAGTCATACAGCTAAAAAGTGGTAGAGCCTAGTTGTTTTGAACTGAATTGTGTCTCCCCAGAATCAAAATGTTAAAGTCCTAACCTCAGAATGTAACTGTATTCCAAAATAGGTCATCTCTAAAAAGGTAATGAAGATAAAATGAGGTATTATGGATGGGTCTTAATCCAACATGACTAGTATCCTTATAAGAAGATATTAGTACATAGACAGACACAGAGGGAAAATCAAGACACAGGCAGATGGCCATGTGCAAGCAGAGAAGTCTGAGGACCAATCCTGCCAACTTTGATCCTGGACTGTGAGGAACAGATTTCCATGGTTGAAGGTACCCAGTCCATGATGCTCTGTTACAGCAGCCCAAACAAACTAGTACACAGGTCTTAAACTTTGACCTCAGATTCCAGTTGCCATGACTTCCCCACTTTGCTACACATTCTCCTGCCTAGATTTCCTACCTGGACTATTCACTTCTCATAACATGCTAAAGACATTAAAAAAGGCCCAGCTAGAAATCATCCTAAGCAAGGTCTCTCTCTGTTAATACAACAGTCTCTTAGGGCTAATAAGAAGAGTACCCTTGGACTCAGGTCCAGGCACAGGGCAAACCCAGATAGGGAACAGAAGATGACCTGGAAGGTGATCCAGACTCTGAGGCTTGGAGCTGTAGTGGTCTTCCATGATGGAACTTGTGCTCAAATCGAGCTGCAGCATCAAGGCGGGTGCCAAGTCATAAAACATCTAGACATGAGCATGGGAAACAGACCTCTAATACTCACCAGGTAGAGGCAGCACAGCAACATGGTTAAAAGTGTCAGCTCTGGAGTTAGGCTATTTGCATTTGACTTTTGGCTCTACCATTTGAAATAAATGCTTATTTATTTAGAGCTTTGCGTTTTTCATTTATAAAATAGAGGAGAAACTATCTTATAAGGTTATTGTTAAGATTACATGAATAATGTATATGAAATACTTAGGGCACTGCCTAGCACATAGTTTTAACTTAAACACTTATATTGTACTAAGTACCACATAGTGTTCTAAGCATTGTCCATATTAATTAACTAATTTACTTCTTATGTCTACTCAAGATGGGTGCACTTGTTTTCCCTACTTTACAGGCGAAGAAAATGAGCCACAGAAACATTAAGTGATTTTCTCAAGATAAGTGGCAGAGTTGAGATACAAACTCTGGAGGTCTTAACTCCAGGGTGCAGTCCTCTAAACTGCTATACTATGTAGCACTCGGTAAGTCTTCTTTATTGTTATTATTAGATGCGTAACCTTGAGTAATTTCATTGGTCTCCCTGAGCCTCAGTTTTCTCAACTGTAAATTGGAGATAGCACCAATAGATATTATAAGAAAATGCATGAGGACAGTATAACATAGTATACAATAGTATTCAAAAGATGTTCTTTCTATCACTCTCTCTTCTCACTTCTTTAGACCTCTTTAAACTTCTTTCCATGTCTATAAGAACATCCCCAACTCAAGGAGACTGATCTAACATAAAACCTGACTTGGTTCCAGTTTTTCAGTCACTTGTAGCTTAGCTTTACTGTCCAGAGGCTACACGGTCTGTTCTCTAACCTCCTTGACACCTAGCTTCAATTTCAGGGGTGCTAAATGATTTCACCCTTGTTCCAAGCTAGAATACCCCACAAGGCCCACTTTGGCAGAAAGACTTTTAATTCTGCAGGGTGTGTCTTCCGTTTCCTGCATTTCTGTTTAGATGGGAAACTTCTGAAATGACTGGAATGCTCTTTAAAAACACTCTCGATTCTCACTTGTCTGCTCCAATTTTTTATCCTGTGGACACACCCAAGTCTTTCAAAGTGGTTTTAGAGTTAGCAATTTACAAAGGACCCCAGAGTCATTCATTGCTGCTGTTATAATTGTCCATCCAGGCTTTCATGGAATGGTTTAGAGATTTTTAAAAAGTACTAGTCATATCATTTGTTCTAGATTTTGTTAGTCCAATCCGGTCAGAGAAGAGAGAGCTAGCTGCAGATTTGGGCATGAGTGTATCATATATACGAAGGTACTTAGAGGCATGCTTCCTCATTTTTCTTCCTACCTACTGCCTCCAAGCATTCAATAGCTAGAAGACTAGGATTCTGATTCCCTTATTACCTTTACAAGCTCAGTGATGATTTAAATAAGGGGTCATCAAACTTTTTCTATAAAGAGCTACATAGTAAAATTTTTAGAGCTTGTAGACCATATGGTCTGTGTCTCAGTTATTCAACTCTACCCTTGTAAATGAAAGCGGCCATAGGTGTTACGTAATAGGCATATCTGTATTCCAATAAAACTTGATTCACAAAAATAGCGAGCAGAATTAACATGGTTATATGACATCTAATTGAAATCATAATGAAAATATCTTCATTGCAGAAAGTTTAGGAAAGGATAGAAATCAAGACCAAGAGGAAGCAGGCAGTTTATTATAATGATCAAATGCTAGGACCTTGGAGTCAGTCTGCCAGTGTTAGGACTGGGACTTTAAACAAGTAACTTAATTTCTTCAAATGCCAGTTGCTTTATCTGTGAAATAAGAATAATTATAGTACATTCCTCATCACGCTAATAGAAAAATTAAATGTGATGGTCTAGGTAAGAACTGGAAACCTAGTAAGCTCTCTGTGTTTGTTAGCTAGCTGTCAGAGAGAGGCCAGCAGAGCATTCTGGGTAAGTGTGGGCTTGGAGACCCAGCTCTGCCACTTACAAACTGAGACCTAAGCTTCACGTGTAATAGTCCCTGTCTTAGTTCAGGCTACTATGACAAATACACCACAGAGTAGGTGGCTTGTAAATAACAGAAATTTATTTCTCACAGTTCATAGTCCCTAGAAGTCCAAAATGAAGATGCCAGCATGATTGGGCTCTGATTAGGGCCCCTTCCAGGTTGTGCTGACTTTTCACTGTATCCTCACATGAAAGAAAGAGGATATGAGAGTTCTCAGAGTCAGAGTCTCTTTTTTAAGAGTACTAATCCCATCCTTAAGGGTTCCACCCTTATTACCTAATTGCCTCCCAGAGTTCCCCCCTCCTAATACCATCACATGGGAACTAGGAACTCAACAGGTGCATTTTGGGGGAACATACACATTCAGTCCATACAGCGTTATGAGAATTAAATGAATAAATACATGCAAAATGCCTGATGTATTGTAATTATTCCAAGTGTTACTTTTTAAAATTATTAGCATATTATTAAGAAATCACTATGCCATACCCTGAGGTAATCACTACTAATACTTTGGAATATTTCCTTACAGTATTTTATGTAGTTGTGACCATACTATTATTGTATATATAGTTTATTTTCTTTATTTGACATTATATGTTATCATGTTCCCATCTTATCATAAACCTTTTGCTAAAAGACCATTTTATTTGTTCTATAACCATGTATGGGATGGATTTACTAGAATTTCCTTAGTCTTCACCCTAGGCTTGAGCATTTTGGTGGTTTCCAGTTAATTGTTATCTTAAATAATATTACTATAAATGTCCTTGGCACACAGCTTTTTGTATATTTTTTTATTCTTTCCTTAGGACAGTTTCTCTAAGGTGGAATTATTAAGCTGAAACAATACATGTATTTTTAAGTTGCTGTATATGTGTGCTCAAATTACTTTCCACAATAAATGTATCAATTTATAGTATTGCCATAGCATTTGTATTCACCAGACATCAATTTCCTCATCTGTCAAGCAAGGGTACTAAAGATTGCTTGGTCTACTTTACACAATTATTATGAGAATCAAAATGTATGTAGTTATGCTTTGGAAACTGCCATGAGATCTATCGCCGTAGTCATTTCTCTTTGGTGACAGTGTCTGATTAGGCCGAGTGGCATTGAGAGATAGGAATGGCGTTCTAAATATGACCTTACTCCAGGCAGCTGAGCCTACCTGTGGTGCAAACTGCCGATGCATCTAATTCTATTAAGATTACAGTACATGTGACCCTGACCAGCCTTTCAGATTAACCACAGAAAGCAACTGTTGCCATGCTTTCACAACTAGGGTAACTACTGTCTCAATTTGGGATTTTCAGAGAGGAGAACTGCTCATTTAATAAGAATGGTGTGGAACCTTTTCGCAAATGGGAAACAAACTAGCATAGTGACCTAGGAACAAGCACCTTCTCCACTTCCATATGTATGGGTGTTTATGAGTTTTGCATACTTTATAATGTACCATTACATAAGCCCCCATTAGGTCAACCAAGGCCCTGGAATAAGCACCACCCTTTGAGTAAGGAGACCCAGGCTTAAGTCCCAGAATTACGGCTTATTTGTTTGATCTTGAGCAAGTTTATTCTTTTCTCTGAGCTTCATTTTCATGACATTTAAAATAAGGATACTTACACTAACCTTTAAGAATTCTTTGAAAACCTAAGATTATACATAGCAAAGCACAAATTAAAAATCTAGCAAACTGCCACACAGGTGTTCAATAAAGGATAATAAAATACAAGTATATCAAAACATCTAGTATATTGCATATTACTTAGCAGTTGTTCAAAAATTTTTGTTGCTGCTGTTTCTGGAGTATCATTTTTTTATTGAACCAAAACTTTTCTTACTTGTCACTTCTTCCAGGAAGCATTTCTAGAACCCTCCTCCAACTCTTACCTCAGATAGAATTGACCTGACTGATTAGATGCACTATTATTTTTTAAACAATTTAGGGTTTTTAAAAAACAAAATTTTGTAATGAATAATGTCATGATAAACTTCTTTTGCATAAAGCTTTCTCTATATTCAGAGATTTATTCTTTTCCTCCCATCATTTAGAATAGATTCCTCAAAGTGGAATTACTGGGTCAATGTATATGTCCACTTTTAAAGCTTTGGCTACACATTTTTAAATTTCTTTCTAGAAAGTTGAGACTAATTTTCACTTATATATCACTTGTGTGCCTAGAATTTTACCTGATCCTAATATGCATATCTTCTATATACATCATTTATAGTACCGATAATACTGAATTATACTTTTCCTATATCTTTTCCCCAAAGCAATTGAGGGCTCTTGGGGCCAGGATTTGTTGAAATTTGTTGAAGCGTTAATGAGTGAATGAGAAGGAAGAAAGGAAAATAAGGAAGAAAGAGAGAAAGGGAGGAAGGAAAAAAGAAGGATGGAAAGCAGGGGGAAAAAAAAGGAGGGCAAGAAACTGAAAAAAAGTGAGACAAAGGGAGAAAGAGGAAAGAAAGAAGAGAAATACACAGAAAAAGTGTAAGAAAGAAATAAAGAAAAAAGAGAGAAACCGAGAAAGAAGAAAGAAAGAAATTAACAAAAAGCGAGATATAGAAATAAAAATAAATAAGAGAGAATTAAAAAAAAAAAATAAGAGAAGAAAAAGGAAGCTAGACCCCGAAGACTATGTAGAATGAGAGAAATAATGTATGGAAAGGAAAGAGTTTCTGGCCTTAGCTGCCAGCACTGATTAAAGCCTCCTGTAGAGTACTTTTCCTCGAAGAGAGGAAGAGCAACATGTCACATACCATAAGGTGCATATATATGAGTAAATAAATTGTCAACCAATACATTTTTAAAGGGAACCCATTATGCTTATTTATTGAGGCTTTCAAGTGTTACGTTGGATCCTGTAATGAAGTAAATTATTAAGCATCTCTGTATCTACTCTGAAAAATATCATGGCTCCTTCTTTGGAATTTTGTTTCTATTTCTACTCTAAGTCCTCCTTTTGAGGCACTGGGAGCAATTCTTTATATTCATCACTAAGAAAATGCTGGAGACCACCCTCGCTTAGTTTGCACAAGAATGCCGATACACAGAAATTCTCTCTATCTGGTTGATATGAATGTTTACCACGTTCATTTTTCCTGTGGCCCCTTTCTCCCAATTCTTCTGTTTTTCTACTGCTTTCTCTCAATTTCTCCTCAAGGAAGACTGTTTTCTCTCAGAAGCAAGACATTGAAAATAGCTGACCTGGAGTTTGAATGCAACTGGAGTTGTCAGTTGTATGACAGCTTTCCCAACCTACAGAGATTTTACTTTCAAAGTGAAGGCAAAAATAACTCCACGACTCAGTCAAATAAAAGCAAATGAAAGGGCTAGAAAATTAGAAAAGGGTTCCAATTCTGTTTTTTATAAATGCTCTAGCTCATTGATTTCAGGGAATTCAAGTTTACTCTCCGATTCCATCATCCCCAGCTCCCCTGCAGAGAACTGCGTGGGGAAGGAGAGTGGACTTCAGAACTCTACAGCGAGCTTCTGTGCCTGGCCATTTCGGTGCCAGATGTCTGTAGGCAAAGGACTCCATCCACCCCACTGAAGTTCAGTTTCCTCAAACGCAAAAAAGGGATGTGAGCATGACTTAACTCATTAGACTGTTGTGAGGATGACTGAGATGAGGTACACGTGTCAAATCATGCATAGTTCCTCACTTCTCCCTTTGCACTCACAC
>NW_006433024.1:6209485-6239003 GCF_000325575.1 Pteropus alecto | reverse complement strand
TATAGAATTCTATTCATCCTTCAAGGCACAGTTCCAAGACCACCTCCCAAGTGAATTGTTCCCTGACCTGCCTCTGACATCTTATATCATCAGTTACCTACATCTTCTTTGTGACAGTCTTAGGCCCCAACACTTTTTATTTTTAACCCAGAGTGATGGAAACACAAGTCCATTCCAATAAATCAATGTTCCTAGCCAAACCAACTCATTTAGCAGGGCAATGGTACTTAAAAACTGGAATAGCAAAGCAGGCTGAAGCTTGTGGGGGCGAGGCAGGTTACCATTTATCAAACTCGAAATCTGGCATCTCATTTTCTCTGTTTGGATGCTACTAATGGGATCTTTTTGGTGGATCTAGGCTTTATCTCCTCAACTAGAGATAAGGCTTTTGAGAGCAGAGATAAAATCATATACTTCCTTAACTTCTGCCCTTAGTATCTGGTCCAGTATTTGTAGTAGATTTACTGAGCATTTTAACCCAATTTTTAGAGATATCTAGAATGTCAGAGAAAGAGTACAAGAAGGAAAACTTGGATGCAGTGCATAGAATTTACTTGGGAAGACAATCACAGCACTTGTCATAATATGCAAACAACTCCAGGCAAACTTTTCCACTCAAGGAAAATTACATTGCCTTTTCATTCATGCTTCCATCCAGCAAATACAAAGTGATAGCCCATTACTATACAGGTCTCTGCTCTCGAAAAGTTTACACTCACGTTGAGGAGATAAAGTCTTAAGATCCACAAAAATGATCCTGGCAGCAGTCCCTAGATTAATGAAAATGAGATGCCAGCTCTTGTGCTTGATAAATGGTATGACTCATCTCAGATCAGGTTGGATTCTCATTAACTGGTCACAAATCTGTGTCCCTCATTCATCTAAGAGCTATTGAAGGGCAAGAGCCCTGCATTAATTATCTTTCTATTCCAGTGTGCAGGACAGTGCTTGACATTCATTCTTTCATGGTTTCATTTACTCGATGCATTTTTAATGAGCATCTACTATATGCCAGGCTTAGTAGGTGTTCATCCAGGCTCAGCTCCTCTAAGGTTCTGTCCTCTTAAAATACATCAAGGTCTACATCGAAGGAATATCATTTTAATTTAATTCAATTAAATAACACATTTTTAAAAGCTCCTACTATGTGTTAGCCATTGGGGATATAGCAAATTAGATAGACATAAGTTTTGCCCTCAAAAGGCTTTCAGGCTAGCAGAGGCAGACAGACACCGAACAAATAACAGGTAACCTAGTGAACATCTGTATCTGCACACTCAAATCCAACAGTCCATTACCTGGTCCATTCTTCCAACTTGCTCTGCTGGGAACTGGTCTCTGTTTGTGCCCTTCTGTTCCTTCTGGTCTGACCTACCTCCTGGCCATGATCCGTCTTCACATACAGGCTACTGGCCCTGGCTCTCTTGGTTTGGCAAATTGTGAGCAGTCTTTTGGGTAATACGAGTCAGCTCAACTTGTCTCTGAAGGTCTCCCCCACCCATTTACCTCCAGGGCGTGGGCCCCCAAACGACCTACGAAACAGTGTGTAGTAGTAGACGCTCACTTTGTAATTGCTAAATGAAGGCATGAATGAAGAGGCAGCGTAACTTCTTTCAGCGAAAAGGTTTGCCAGAGGTCAGCTTTCATGTTATGATAAGTGTTGCAATTGTCTTCCTGGCAATAGAGCCCTCTAGCACCCGTGGGTGAGGGGAGAAGTGCTTAAAACAACCACTTTAATTAGGCAATTATGACAATTAAATATTTGAGACTCAGGGTTCCTAATCCTTATTTTATTTCCACTTTAATTTCCTAATAATGTACGTCTCTGTTCTTATTGTAATCTTTGTCTTTGATTTGTGTGGAATAGATTTGCTTGGATAATTGCTTCTCTATAAGGCTCTCTCTCTTGTCACATTCACAATGATCTAACAGTGAGGGAGGGGGACATAAATTTACTGTTATGAGGAAAATTTTTTGAAGATTGGTGAACACCATCTTTTTCATTATGGCCCATAAGAGACAAGGAAAGAAAGAGACAACAAGAGGAAAATATAACTCTGACAGTTCTGATCAGAAATTACATTAGTGTGCTTCCTCTTTGTCAGGGTCCCTGAACTCAAGATAGAACTAGAAGAGGTCAAGAAGAGGAGAGACAGAAACAAACACTTACCCACTTACCAAGTACCTTCTAAGTGTCAAATTCTGTGGTAGACACTTTGCAGACACAATTCACTGGGTTGTCATAATAACCCAGAGAGGTAGCTACTGCTTTCCTTATTCTACAGATAAAGCTCCAAGAGTACGTTGTCCAGGGTGAATTGGCAAATTAGTAACCAAGCTCTATTCTAGGTTCCAGGTGTTCCTGAGCCTATAGCATATGTCCCCTCGAGCCCACTGTGCCACACTCCCATTGGTCTTGACTTCAGTCTTCATATGAGCTCAAGCACGTTATATAACCCTATGAGCCTAAGTTTCTTCATCTGTAAAGTAGAGGATGAAAAAAACCATCTCTGTGAAAAATAAAGTATGTAAAACACTTGGCACTAGATATACAGTAGCTTCATAATTCAAACAATATAATTATTGTTATTATTACCCTTTATCAGAACAGGATCTTTCCACTACATAGGCACTTGAAACTTCAGAAGTAGCAATCTGATCTGAACACTGAGACACAGAGCAGGTACCTAGAGAGAGGATAGTGGCCTCAAGTCCAGGCAGCTGTCTGAGTTTAGCACCCCAGGCCCCTGGCACTTACAGATCCTAGAGGGCTCTCAATTCAGATTCTTCATGCTTGCTGGCTGGCATAGGCTAGAAGGAAGGTACAGGAGCTCAGCTTCTGCAGAAACTGGTGGGAGTAAGGGAGGACACTGACTGGTACCCAGAAGGAAAAACTGGGATCCCAGACACGTCACTGGCAGGGACTTGAGCACGGGTGTGGAGTGAGGCAGTAAGACAGGGGTCCGGGTATTAAGGTGCCAGGGTTCCAGGAAAGATTTGTTTATAGGAGCAAGGCCCTAATTCAGAACCTGTCCCTCCACTGCTGACTGGCCATCACCTGGGTTCCAGCTACTGGGCTAAGGGCTGAGGATACAGCAGTAAGCAAGACAGAGTTACTGCCCTCAAGGAGCCCCAGGACCAGGAGGCACGAGACTCAGGCACATTAACAAATTTCTGTAATACAGCGTGATTAATACCTCTCATAGAAGCATATATATCAAAAGCCTCAGGAAGGAGAGAGGAGCAGTTGCTGGAATCACCTGCAATTAGAACTAGGACATTAAAGTCAAAGACTGACGAGTAGCCAAGTTGCCAAATGCTGCATCCAACTCTTTAAAATCACCCGTCTTACTTCAACTGGAAATAGGCCCACAGGAGAGGAGCCAAAGCCCTGAGCTGGGGGGATGAGAGCAACAGGGGGCAGAGAGTCTCATTAGGTGTTCTCTGTCCTCCACACCCTTCTCTAATGTTGTTTCTACAAACGCCCTCACACCTACTTGGCTGCATCCTTCCCCTTACAAATACCATGGCAGAGGTGAGGCCTTTTATCTTCACAGAGCTCACAGTGCCCATTGTGACTGGAGCACTGAAAATATTTACAAAGCCACCAGATTGATGGCTTCATGTCAGGTCTCGCTCAGATCAAATATGAGCTGGTAGCTTTGTAAATCACCGCATGTAGTGCCAAGAACGAACAAGGAGCATGCATGACATCGGATATTTCCTGCGTCTGCAAATCATGCGTGTTTTTTGGAGTACAGGATGTGATGGTGGCAATGAATACACGCACAATCAGGTGTGTGTGTTCATGTAGTTCATAGTCACACAACCATATATTTGGGCTCACAGATAGACTTTTGCACTCCATGCTCATTCTTTCAAATGCACACAAGCATATGCCTATATACATACGTAAACATGGTCATAGCAATCCTAGTTGTAATCATGGCATTTGACTAGGACTGGCAGGTGGAGGTCCAGTCTAAACCCAGCAGCCATGTTCACTCAAAAGCTGTATTCAGTGCAACTTTAAAAGCACAGCAGGCCATTACAATGCTATTACCTGGCATTTGTGCGGAGATGGGTATGATTAGCCCAGCCACAGAGGCAGTGGAGCCTGTCTGCCTGCCTGCAGCGTCCCACCCAATGTTCTTAGAGGAAATGAGCAGTGCTGTCTCCACACCTGAGATGAATTGATCTCTAGCTGCCCTCCTGTTTTGACATCAGAACTTCAGTGGTATATCTGTGAATTTGGGACAAGAGCCTTAAACTTAATTCTAGGACCCTTGAGTTTTATTCTTTCCTTTGTCCATACCTTGCTTTGTAGCCTTGATGGGCCACTTCCAGCTCAGCACTGCCTGATCTATAATATGAGGACATTGGTCTAGATCTAAACTATCTGTTCATCAAAAACTACTGGAGAACTTATAGAAGTAAAATATAGATTCATAGGCTCCAGACCTCATGATTACAAGTTTCCCTGGGTAGGACCCACGTATATATATTTTCTCAAGTTCCCAAAGGGATTTTGATATGGATCTGTGAGCCAGTATTTGGGAACACAGGATTCAATGTTCCAAAGCCTCTCTGATTTTCTAAATGCAGCCCCCTCAATGTCAAGTGCTTTCCACTTACATGGAAGCACATGTGTGAAGTTTTCTAAAGTGCTATATTAGTTATCTATTACTATGTAACAAATTATCCCAAAACTCAGTGGTTTAAAACTACAGTAAATATTTATTATCTCAGTTTCTGTGGCTTAGGAATTTGGGAGTGGCTTGGGTGAACAGTTCTGGCTCAATGGCCATTATGAAATTGCGGCCAAATGTGAGCTGCAGTCATCTGAATGTTTGACTGGGCTGGGGGGTTCACTTCCAAGATGGCTCAATCACATAGCTGGCCTCTTAGTACTGGTCGTTGGCTCCTCTCCATAGAGACCTCCCCACATGGCTGCTCAAGTGTTCCTACGATATGGCAGCTGACTTTCCCCAGAACAAGTAATCTGAGAGAGCAAGGTAGAAACCACGATACCTTTTGTGACCTAGCCTTGGAAGTCACTCCTTATACCTCTGCAACAATTTATTGCTCATACGAATCATGTCTGTTTCACCGTGAAAGGAGACTGTACAAGACAATGACTACCACAAGGACCACTGAGAGCCATCGTGGGAACTTCATGGGGATAAAGTTTTGTGAAGTCCGGGCCTTAGGTAGGAGACATGTGGGCATCGATGCACTAATGGCACTAAAATTGTAGAATACTGGGGCAACCTATCTATGCTTCTCTTTGAGCTCTGAAAATCCCCACATCTTTCACAGATTGCTTAAGGGATCACACACAAATCTCTAACCTGTGTTTATCAGCCTTTTGACTTTGCATATACATCCAAGAGGGCAAGGCCTCTTATCTGCAAATAGAGCCCTTATTAAGTAGGTCGTTTTGAGAAGCTCTTTCCATATGCTCCCCAAAAGCTGCAGACATCAACACTGACACTGAGATACTGGCCTAGCTCTCTTTACAGAGAGGGAAACCAAACACTGCCTCTATGGCTCCTACTGTTCTGACTGTCTTTTATTCTCCCCTGGTCTTATCTAGAGATTTTGCCCTGGCGCTTATGTACAATATCAATTTAACCCTTATATTGACCTTGACACTTTGGTGTCTTTATCCTCACCATGGACAAGGAAACTGAGACTCAGAGAGACTGAGTGACTTTACAAAGTCACACAGACTTGGAGGTAGAACTTCAGGAAGCTTGGCTACAAGCCTCAGGAAGAGGGGACTAAGTCTGAAACAAGGCTTTCAGCTGCCTCGACCTCAACAGACCCACCCGCCCAGCATCAGCCGGGAGCACTGACGTCTCCCCAGCAGGGGGGTCCACAAGAAGTCTCCCCGGGCCACAGGTCATAAGTAAGCAAGAGGTTTAGAGTTCCTCCAGGGCAAGGGGATCTCCCCACATCGGTTGGCCCCCAGGCCTAGAGGCTGGAGGGTCCAGCTTTGATGAGCCAGGGCAGAGGTCATGCCCTCTTGTAACCAGAGAGCCGTGCTCTGCTGGGGCCACGTGTGTCAACGTGCTAATGTTTCATGATTGCGACTCAGTCTCTCACTTTGACACAACCTCCTGGAGCAATCATTGCAAAGCGATATCTGCCGGCTGCCCTCCGATTATTTTACAGCCCTCCCTGGCTCCAGCTGCACCAGCCTTTCCTCTCTGGTTTCTCTGCCGTCCCTGTTCCTGGCAGGTAGAGGGAGGTGCGGTGAGGACAGAAGGGTAGGAAAGCAGGAAGAAACTTCTCTTTTCTACCAACCCCTGACCTTACCAACCTGGGTTCCCTCTCAGATGCAGCAACCCTGGCATGGAGAGATGGCCTTGTGCTGGGTGCTTGGTACATATAACATGCAAAACTCTACAACAGCCCTAGAAAATGGGGAGTATCTTTCCAGCTGCCTGGTTGCTCACTGCACACTCTGAAGAGAAGGAAGGCTTGGGATGGCTAACTTGAAGGAGACCCTAGAGGTCACTTTTGTCCAGTGACCTCATTTTTCTATGATGGCTGGGAGTCTCTTGTCCCAAGGTCAGATAGTTTTATAGCTGCACAGACCGGCTGAGAATGCAGCTTTTCCTTTGCTTGGTCCAAAGTCTTTCCAATTTTTCAGGCTGCCTGTCATCATCCCTGTCATTAGAATTACACTTGTAGAGAACAGTGAGGAAAGTTAAGGGCATTAGGAGTATGCAGATAAACATATAAAACATTTATTTGAACATATATTAGAAAAAGTAACTGACACATAAAACCTATGATATTTTTAGATTCGGATGAAGAAAAATGTATAAAAGTAAAAAAAAAAAGAAAGAAAAAGAAAAAATATTAAATTATAAGGTTAATGTATGAAGATATGGGAAAAAAATCATGAAAACATCAAGCAAAAAAGTTAGGAAAATGCCACAATAGGACATGGGATTTGAGCCACAGGACTTGTGTTCAAATTCAAACTGTTTACTAACAGCCTGATTTGGGGTAAGTCTAACCTCTATTGCCACTTCCATAAAATAAAAACTGTAGCAGAATTATTGTAAGACCCAGATTGCACAAGGTATGACAAGCCCCACAGAATCTCTCTCATTTCAGGAGTATGCTAAGAGCGAGGGTCAAGCTGAGGTGGATACTCGGGGTCCAAAGTGTGACGGTTCTGGATGTCAAGTTTGCACTTGGTGTAACCTGAGCTCTATAATGGGAAATGCAGAGGTGATAGTGGGGCTGGTTCTGAGCTGATCTAGTCACATGGAGCTGGTGGAAGATGAATCAGGTAGTGTGCACTGGATGGAGCAGGGTGGGTCCCAGAAAGCTGGCAAGCAGACTGTGGTCCCCATCTAGAGAGAGAGAGAGTGAAGGTCTGGACTGTGGCCTGCAGGTCTGGGGAAGGACTCAGCCAAGAGGTAGGATGGTGATGGTGAATAAAATGTAGAAGTGTATATAAGTAAGTAAGACAGGGATACCAGCTGTCCAGCCAAACCTTGGAAATGACAGCCCTCCTGGCAGTCGATGCCTCGAACAAGAATGAACTAGATAGTGTGACACTGAAGAGCAAGAGTTCTGAGTTCAGACTGCCTGTATCCAAACCCTAGGCCACCTCTTCTGAATGTTAGCTTCTTTACCTACAATATAGGATGGTAATTATACCTGATTCTAGGATTGTCACAAGGCTTAAATGAGGCAACACAGGCATATAAGTGTCAGGCATATAAGTGTCATCTCTGCGTTATCACCAGCACCGAGCACAGTACCTGGCAAATAGGAGTCTCTTAGTAAATTTTCTTTGATAAATGTCTAAGTTGACTCTTCACCATCAACCATGTCAGGCCTTGGTCTTGCTTACGTAGAGTGCTAACCACGTTGCAATTTGATGTCAGAGAAGAGAGTGAAACTGGCCAGGGTGACAAAATGTGCCCGAGTGTACCAACCATAGCTTCTCTTGACTGTCTTCCAGATGGTATGAAATCCTGCTTTTCTAGAGTCACAGGTTCTTGGAGGGGATCAGGCAGGATGCTTGGAGCTGTTGTTTAACCATTTATACAGATGGAGCCAGAGAGGCCAGTGACTTGTGGAGAATCAGTGACAGAGCGAGGACTAGAACCTGGCTTGCTCGCTCCGAGCCAGAGCTCTTTCTACAGTTCCAGTGGCCTTCTTTCCAAGTGTCATCTGCTCCACAGAGCTGGATTGGGGTCTAGATCCCTCCCTTGAGTTGACACAGGCAGCTGGAGTCCCTCCTCCCCGACTCCCTCATCACCCTATCCCTGGATCTTTCCAGCAGAATATCTTGTTTGTTTTCTGATTTTGAATAGACTGGACACACTAGCCACAGACCTCAGAGGGTTTAGGGAAGAAGGAAAATGTTTTGCAAATAGAAAATACCAACCTAAGCCTAGCAGGAAACAAGTGTATGTTGCTAATCCTTGTCCTATGGGGAAAGGGGAGGAGAGTAGAAGGCCTGGGGCTGCATCTGTAGAAAAAAGCTAGTTAGATGCCTGGCAGGTCTTGGATCTGACAGAAACCTGACTGGAGAGGGGATGAGTGGGACAGGAGAATACTGTAACCAAGAAAGCAAGAAAGTGTAGTGATAGGTCCATACATTTTAATATTCATTAAGATTCCTCAGCACCACTCCCCATAATAACTTGGTCTTGGGTGGGACCAAGAACCTACCTTTTCATCAAGGGCATCAGTTAATCCTGATCACTGTGTTCTACAGACCATTCTTTTAGAAATACAAGAATTTGTCTGGGTCTGACTTTGCTACCTCTTAGCTGTATGATCTTAGGCAAAGTATTTAATCTCTGTAAGCCTAAAATTTCTCATCTGTAAAATTGATATAGCAGTAATACATTTCTGGGAGGGTTGCGAAGATAAAATAAAATAACAAACTTGAAAGACTTAGCATAAGGATTGGCATGTAAAAGGCCCCCCAAAGTGGTATTTGTTAATGTAACAAGTAAGAATTTTGTTTTCTGGATACTCTCCAGGAGAATTCCTCATGAAGAGAGTCGAAACAAGGAAAAAAGAAAACTAAACTCCTCTATATCTCCCTTGGAGCGTGGGCAAAGGCCAGAGGACCCAGAGCTGCCATGCCCCTTGATAGTCATGGAAGAGTAACTCCATATGCTGTTTCTGGGAAGAGGATAGCATGGGTGTCAGGGAGAGTTTTGGAGGCGAGAATGAAAAGTGTAAACTGAGAAATAGAGAGGTACTGGAACTGTTTCGGGGTATGAGTAAAGTAGGGAAGAGAGACAAAATGATTTTTAAAAATCTATGTGAGTTATAAAATGGGTTCTGTTTAATTTGTTTTTGAAAGAAACAAGTAGAAATCAAAATGCATTTATAATTATTTTTGGCTTTGGACTGTACTTCTTTCTCTATGACAAATATAGACTAGATCGTAAGGGCCCCCAGCAATACTAAAGTTTATTGCACTTCCTTGAAGCATTTGCCACGTATCCCTCAATTGGCTATGGATCTACTGAAGATGTCTGCTTTCAAGTTTTTTGGATTAAACACTTCCCAAAGCCTATGGATGAGCTCCACCGAGGCCCTGGCAGAGAAGGCCTAAGCTTAGCTCAAATGCTTCCTTCAAATAGATGAAGGATTTTCATAAAACATCTACTGTGTAGGCGTTTTTGCCAATCCCCCAGGCTGAGCCAGAGGAAAATAACATGGATTTAGCTATAACATTAGAAGAATGAGCTCAATTTACAATTTAGCGTAGAGGTTAAAAGCTTGATTCTGGAGGTAGGTTGCTGGAGTTTCTATCCATTCTCCACCATTCACTAACCAAATGACCTTGAGAAAGTTCCTTAATCTCTCTGCACCTCAGTTGCCCTCTGCAGAAAATGGGAATATTAGTACCTACTATGTAGTGTTGCTGTGATGGCTAATGAGTAAATATTTCTATGGTACTTATAACAGTATCTAAAACACAGCAAGCATTGTGTTAGTGTCAGCTATTAATTTAATTGATTGTTACGGAGAGGCAATCATGAGATAAGCTCTCAATGGAGGTCATAGTTTATGAACATCCTGATGAGCTCCAAGAAGTAAAAGCAGTCTCTTAGACCAGGGTTTGACAAACCATCATCCACATACTCAAGGATGCAGTTAAAATATTATTGTTACATAATGCCCAGTGAGGGGCCTGCGTAACTGTGATTTCATGTGCACAGCTTAGCTAAGGTAATGGCAAGTCGATGGTGGAAGTTTCCTGCACTTTGTGCCCAAGACTGTGTTCACCCCTACTTTATTTCTTTAAACCAAGGAATATACCCATACCTTCATCAGCTGGCAGCCAGGAAAAATCAGTTAGGAACCCCCAAGCTCTGTTTATACTCTGTCTCACTCCCTATTCTGTTCATGTTCTCCCCGATTTTTGACTGTTTACCTTTCTATTCTGTTTCCAGCCCAGCTTTCTCCTCTTCGAATTCAGCCATCACCATTCAGACCTACTCAAAAGAATGAACTTTTGCTCACACTACATTTCCTCCAATTCCTGGCTGCCTTGTTAACACGCCCTCTTAGCCCCTGAGCATCGAAATGTGTCAGGGTCTATACAGTCCCCTAAGTGGAGGCCAAATGTCCGCTACCACGTCCCTCACCCCCGTTCCAAGTACGGGAGGAGAATGAGGACCACTTTGGAAAGTTGCCTGCTTCCTAATGGAGATGTCCTCTGCCTTGAGAACTTAGGTAGGGCCAGGTGTACCCTAGTGGCTCCGGGGTTGGATGCAATCCACTCCCAGACATTGTCGCCCCTGCCTAGCATCGAGCCTTTCCTACATGCCCCCACTGCAAAGAACCCCCGGACACCACTTTAAGTCAGTTCACAAACAGTGGCGCCTGCCTTCCAGGAGGTCAGGTTCAAGGACTTTGTGATTCTAGCGTTCTCCATGCTAAGTGGTCTTGGGCAAGTCACAGAAGCTCTTGGCATCTCACATTTTCACCAGACGGTCAGTTCTCATGGTTCAGTTGCTGTTGGCAAAGGGAATTGCCCAAACTGGTGCATCCATAAATGCCTCTTTGAGACAAGCACCTGGCATTATAGCATTGCAAAAGGCATCTCGGTTCATTCCAGAATCGAGTGGAATCCAAGTCCTCATTACCTCTTTTCTAGGTAGCTTTCAAGATGCTGGAAACATGCTCTAATATGACTGAGGCTGACATCTAGCCACAGCTGCCCCAGAAAGGCAGCTCTTCAGGTAATAACAGCCCCTCCTCCCTGAGCACTGGGTTTGCAACCAGCACGAAGGGGACTCAGACGTTGTTCCCACTAGCAGCACTAGATGTTGGAGCTGAGTGGGAGTAGAAAAGTTGCTAACAAGCAGCTCATTTGGCCTCATCCCAAGTCCAGGAACTCTCGCGGTCAAGCCAAAATGGGCAGGTTGTTTTCTCTCTCTTCCAGAAAGCAAATTCTGTAACTAGGGCCTGCTCTCCATGGCAGTTACAACTTGTTTGACATTTGAGTTAGTGGTGCTAAAAAGAGGAAAATCCACCCCGGAGGAAGAAATGCCTTTCTGTAGCTAATTGACTGGCTGACACCTCCCTACCTCCCGGGCCGCCAGGCAGCCTAACTGGGTTATTTGCCATGGATGATGGCCTCAGCAATTTATTGCACCAGGCCAGGGGAATGCTGGGCTGCCAACTCTGTAATGTGTTCACTGTGGTTTACAGGAGCCATTCTCCAGGTCTCTAACAGGATTGTATGATTGCAGAAGTAGAATCATCTCATTTCAGTAACTGGTACCAAAGTGGTGCTGAGCATTTGTAGGGGAAAGGCCCGACAAGGCAGCTGTTGAAGTTGTCCCTTCCTCTTCTACTTGGGGAATATGTTGTCAGAAGATTTGTTGGCCCAAGTGACAAGCCACCACGGGAGCCTGTCTCCTGCCTCTGGAGGCATCAGCCCCGTCTTCTCTGCTCTGGCCGGGGCTGTTCAGTGTGACAGATTAGTATGTTCAGCAGAAATTCCAATATAAAACTAAAGTCAACTAGTTTCTCGAACTTCCCCTGCATGTGAATTACCTAAGAAAGGTAATTATTAAAATGTAGATTCAGATCAGTAGGTTTGGGGTAGGGCTTGAGATTCTGCATTTCTAACGACTTTCTAGGTGATGCTGACCTCAGACCACTCTCTGAGTAACGACGGCCTAGAACAGTTTCCCAAATCTACCCCAGCACTGGAAACATCTGATGAGCTCCAAGACTCTAACTTAATTAGTTTGGGATTGAGCCAAAAGAGAGTTTTTGTTTGTTTTAAATTTCTCTAATATACTGAGGAGACACACATATGCTATAGGTATGAATAGACATCAACTTTTTCTGGAAAGATGCACAAGAAAAAAGTAGCAGTGGTTTTTCCTGAGAAGGGAAACTGGAGGACTGAGTTGATTATTCACTGTGCACCATTCTTAATTGCTTGCATCTTTTGAGTGAGTGCCTATGTGACTTTTTCAAAAGCATTGAAACAATTAAAAATAAAAAAGAAAAAATTATTTGGGTGATTCTTATAATCATCAAGTGTTATGGGCTAAAGTTTTTGCCTTCAAAGTTCATATGTTGAAGTCTTAACCCCAGTACCTCAGAAGATGACTGTATTTGGAGATAGTCTTTAAAGAGGTAATTAAGGTTAAATGAGGTCTTGTGAATAGACCCTAATCCAACGTGACCAGTGTTCTTATTAGAAAGGAGATTACTACACATATATGTGCAAAGGGAAGACCATGTGAAGACATGGGGAGAAGACAGCTATGTATTTACAAGCCAAGGAAAGAAGCCTCAGAGTGAAACCAAACTGGCAGCACCTCGATCTTGAATTTCTAGCCTCCAGAACTGTGAGGAAGTAAATTTCTGTTCTTGAGCTTCCAGTCTGCGGAATCCGTTATGGCAGTCCGAGTAAACTAATGTACAGAGTTGCACCATTGTTGATCTAGCAGAGGAAGCAATAGATCTAGGATAACGAAAAGACTAAATCCACTCCGTACCAGCTTGCCATACGGTCTTGGGCAGACCACTTCTGCTTCTAGACCTCAGTTTTCTCACATGTCAAAGGAAGGAGTTCACCTACATGATCCCTATAATTCCTGAGTATGAAGGGTTCTATATGTCTGTAAAAAAAAGATAGAAAAGGACAATATTATTGAGTGACCATCTGTTATAGCCCAATGAGTTTTCAATTTTTTAAAGCATGAACTGCTATTAAAAAAAAAATCAATATATAAATAAGTTGATTGAAATGGAGCTGCTCTAGTTGAAGTAGCTAACACTGTTCCAATTCCCCTTTGCCTTTCTGGTGGATCTCTGCATCACCTCTCCATGAACCATTAGGGATCCTTGGGTTTTAGTCTGAGAAATCCTTATTGGTCTAATCCTGCCATATTTCAGGCATGAAAACTGAAGGCCAGTACTGTCGAGTAAGTCACCTCAGAGTCACCCAGTGAGTCAGTACAAAACCTGGGCTCTATTCCTGACTGTCTAGCTCATTAATCTTTTCTCTGCATTTTGTGAGGCATTAAGAATAATTTGATGTTGCTGAGAGCATACAAATTATAACTTCTATTTTTTCCTATAAAACATGCTCAATATTTATTTGCATGAAGCAATATTTTATCAGAGAAGCCAATTATATTTACCCCAGATATAGACATAGGTGAGATTGTAAACACCAAGAATAGCACAATTCACATTAAAACTCCCCATTTTCTTCTGAAACTCAGTAGGCTGCCCAAACTTCTAGGGCTAACCTCTTTTAGCATCATGTGATTATGTGGGATAAACAGAAATGGGGAGAAAGAGATACCAGACCAGATAAAAATTCTCAAATAAATTTGAAAGAAAGGCAGATAACCAAAATATATCATCAGAAAGAAAGAGACCTTGAGGAAAGAAAACATCGCATAATATGGATTCCGTGTTTCTTGGCTCCAGCTTCCATTTTTATAGCTTGTTTCCTTTAAGAAAACCTAATTTTCCTCCAAGCTGTCTCCTGATTGACTTTCACTTGATATGGTTATTTGATAGCACCGATCAGTTAATCCTTCCATATGGTTAAAATTAAACCACCAATTCAGGCTCATTTCTTCCCTTATGCTTGCTAATTTCTTGTGAAGATTATCCTTCCAGCTAAATTACCCTCATTCCTTTATCATTGTGTCCATATTTCCCCTGGCAACTGTGAGGGTTCTCGGAATGGGAGACTTGTTGGAGCACTTCCTCTGTCTTGACTAACTTTTGTGCCTTTCCCAGATTAGGTGAGAGTGTGGCTGAAAGTAGGGGCTTTACATTCAGTGACCTCTTAAATTTCCTGTAACCCAGGGACTGGTTACATGAGACCTTTATGGTGATGGGGGTCTTGCTCTCAGAATTTTCCACTTCTCTCCTCAATTTTGAGACTTAAAGCAAGACAAATAGTCTTCTGTGTCACCTTGACCCTGAAGCCAATACCATGAAGTTATTACCTTTCGATGGTCACAGATTTTGATTCCTAAATACCTCATTGCAGTTGCCCCCAAAAGAATGTGATCTGGCCCTGTGGTTTACTTTAAATTTAGAATAAGAGCTTTTCATAAACTACGAGTACCGAGCAAGATTTGAATACAGGTATAGGAACAAGTTATCCAGAGCCTTTCAACATCTAACTCAACACTTTACCTGATTACTTTTACCAACCAACTCCTTTGGCTTTCTGATGAAAACCCCACAATTTATGTGATTTTCAGGTTTAGCTTGAGTCCTACAAGACCTAAGTGCTCCTGCAGCCCCAGGTGGAATAAGCTTTGGGCCCTATTAAGTTAAAATTTGAATGCTAGTTTCAATTTTCTGCTCCCAGGTTGTTTCTCGTTCAAGAAAAACACCCATTGGCACCAATGGGAGCAAGCCCATTATTTTTGCTTCTCTTACAACTCTTGTTATTTCTTTCTGCCCAAGCTGGCGGCACACAAGCCCAGTCACACACAGCACAAGCAAAGATAGGATTCCTGCCCCAAGGGTTCAGCAACCTCATAGTTTCCTCTGTGCTGTCTCTATTTTTGTTCCAATGTACCATGAGTTCTGAAGGCTTGGCGGTCCTGAAACACTTTACTGTGTATTGTTTTGTTGGAAAGACTTGGGTTTTATGGCTGTGGGTTATAAAAGGTTTTTTTTTTCCCCCTCCACCGTTTCTCCCGGGAAATTTGATGGGTGTGACCGTTACCGATGAGCTCTGCTGGGAAAGTCCAAGCCATGCTCAGCTTTCAGCCTGAGCCATGACTCTTTCCTTTTTGGCTACATCCTGGTCCTAATTTTGTCCCCCTATGGCTGGCTTTGTTTATTGGCATTAATGTTTCATATTAAAATTTAATATTTAACTTTTGCTTTCAATATTTAATGTTCTGCATCTTACATTTGGATGTCTCCCTTCTGGGAGCGGTCAGCTGCACTGCGTGATGCAAGAGCTAATCCCTTTGACTTCCAGTAAAATGACCCCCCACCCCCCCCACCCCCGCCTTCCTTTCTTTCATTGTTCACTATCACTCTGCATTCAAATCCACCACGGTAACTACCTGGAGAACATTTCTGTCTTTTGCTCACGCATTCATTCAACACATATTTATTGAATGCCAACCTGTCAAACATTATAAAAGGTGCTGCTAGGGACCCATGAAAAGAAAATAAGACTCGACTCTTACCTTGAGAAAGTCGGAGAGAAAGAATCCTACAAGTAAAGTGTCAAATGTTAAACAAAGTTTTGTGAGAATACAAAGGAGAGAGAGAGACTGGCTCAGCTCAGGAACTGTGGAAGGTTTTTTCAGAAGAGAAATCAACTACAATGTGTTTTAGAAGGGCTTATTAGATTGGGTAGAGGGAGGATGGGCACCCCTGTACACACTGGCCAAAGGCATCAAGATATAAAAGCATTAATGATGATTAATAATGGTGATGATGTATTTGTGCAATGATGAGGAAATTAATTATTACTGGAAACTGGGCTGAGTGTGTGGGAGAGGGAAACAGGATGCAAAAGAAGCCTAGTGACATAGATTGGTACTCAATTATAAAGAACTTTGTAAGCCAAGATAGATAGTTTGAGCTTAATCACTTATCAAATAAACCTGTGAGAGATATTATCACAAGTGAGAGCCCTGGGAAATCTTTTTTATAAAATACTGTGGAAAAACACCCTTCATAGGGAAAAAATCTGGGTCCAGAGCATAGACCATCTATTTAGCTTCTTCTAGGGGAGATAGAGAACTATTTTTTAAGATATCTGCCCTTAAGGAATTTAAAATATAGTTAGAAGAATAACAGAATACCAAGAACCAATGAGAAAACAACTGGACATATAACCTAGTGCCTGATTGTGTGGCAAGAACATAAATTTCTGGATCAGAGAAGGGAGTATTATATTCCAGCCATCTTTCCTTTGGGGCCTTCCACATTTGAAGAAGATCACCTTCAGAGGTCACTGGCTCTTTCACCAGAAAGGAAGTTATAGGGACTCATGGAGTTTTAAAAAAATAAAGGACAATAAAAATAAATAAGCTGAGAACTAGAGCTTGGTAACTTGAAGGGGACCACTGAGTGTCCTGGAACTGGAAGCTAGGAGTAGAGACCGGCACATTTCCATATTGGTAAACTAAAGGCCAAGTAGCTATCAAAAGCCAAGGCAGGCCTGGAGCCTAAAAATAAGCTAGACCAAATCAAGTGAGGAAGCCATTGTGAAGAATATCACAATGACAACTCCACTTTGAGCAAATGTCTACCTCCATGAGGGGTTTCACAGAGAGATGGCTTCGAAGGAACTTCAAACATAGTTGGGGAAATAAGTGGACTGAAAGGTGGTTTATTCGAAAGAGAATGGACTTCGAGGTTAAGACTATGGTCTGAGTCTCAGCTCTGCTGCCCATCAGCTCCCTGCCTTGAGGTGTTTATGCCTCTGAGCCTCCATTTCTCTTGTATAGAGGTGGATGATCAGAATAACACTTGTCCCACCAAAGTCATGGAGTTGCAATGAGAATCACTGACACAGTCATGCATTCAGCAAGTATGTGTTGAGTGCCTACCACATGCCAGGCCCTCTTCCAGGAGCCAGATATAGAAAGTAGACAAAACTCTCTTTCCTTAGGCAGCCTACATTCTAGAGAGTTCAGAGTATATGCAAGTGTTTTGTACACTGTAGACTGTTAATTTAACATGAGCTGCTATGCCCTCGGCATGAGAGGACACCTATGTTCTATTGATTAACTTGCTGCATCTGAGCTATGAGGAAAGCAATAAGTCGGGTCTCACTGACATAGGACTTTGAAGGGTGCATGGAATCTGATTAGGAGGGAAAGGATTTCTAGTAGACTGGCCAAATAGATGTAAAGATGGGAATCAGTAGTTGTCTGGGAAAAAGTATTGGCTTTGAATGGATGGGCCGTCTCTTCATGGAATCACTTCAGCTGTTTATTTAGGGGCTGGCTCCTCATCGTCTCACAACAGGCCAGGATCACCACAAATGGGCTTGGATTTCCCATAATAGCTGGTACCGCCAGATGTCCAGTTGCTGTGAGCTTCACGGCATTGCAGGAAGGAAGCCTGCAGATTCTGGAAGGAATCCATTACCACCCAGGGCACTGTGCCAGCCTTAGTGCCCGTTTTCTCAGATCTATTGCGCAGATTGATTTTACTTTAACTTACAAGTCCTTGACCAACTTGGAGCTGTAGAGACGTTTAAATGGAGGTCAAGACTAGGTGAGAGAGGGTTTTGAAGAATCATTCACAGAATTGGAAAAGGAAAGAAGGGAGGCGAAGCTAACACCGAGTAAGCCACAATTATGGGACTGTTCATTTACATGTATTCCTTTTACTCAACTTCTGTCAACTGATAATAATAGCCAATATTTTTGCATGATTATTATGTGCCGAGCGTTAGGCTTAGCTTTCAGTGCACATTATTGCATGGAATTCTCTCAACCACCCCCATTCATTCAACAAATATCTACTGGGCCTTTACTATGAAAGTCAAGTACTGCTACTATCTCCATTTAACAGATGAGAAAACTAGAGTTTGGAGAAGTTAATTTTTTCAGGTTCACTTAATTAGTTAGTAACAGAGGTAGAACTCAAACCCATATAAGCTGAACCCATACTTAAAACTTTTATACATTATGCTGTATAATATATTCTAATTCTGTCATATCTCAAAAATATTAGCTATTATATTTGATTAACATCATTATCATCCTTATTTTACAGATGATACAACTGAGGCCTGATAGGTAACATAACTTATTCAAAATCACACAACCAGCAACTGGCCGAGGTAGGATTTGAACCCAGGTCTCTCTGACCCTCTAGTCTGCTCTTTTTGCTGCACAACATTGCCTCCTTCAGGCTGATCCCCTACTGATTCAGGAATCTTTTCCTTTTTCCTTTCATTCTTTGTGTACATCTTCGAATGTAATCATAACCTCTTGGGTACAATTGCAAATACAGTGGTCTATAATGGTCAAGCAGTCCTGCCTCTTGGCAAACCTGGTCACAAGACAAACCTTACCCTTCTCTCTTGCAGCCCCTATCTTTCTTCACTTCGTGCCTGCCAGATTTATATTTGGTTCTCACTAGTGGAAGTGCTAAGTGTTGAGGCCACACTGTTTTTACTACCTCAGTGAGACTGAGGCTGACACAATTGATCCCACGCGCCAAGCGAAACTTCGTGTCCTTCATGTTCCACTTTAGCTCTTCCTCTCGCCTCCCACCCACATCTTTCCCAGTGTGTTTGCTGTGGTGAAGCTGAGCTCGGGAGGAGGTGCCTTGTGGTGAACTGACCCCACAGGTCACAGCCACCAGCCTGACTCTGACAGGGAGGTAGCGGACACTCTAGGCTTCTGAATTCCCTCTGGATTATTCATGAGTGCTCACCATCCCCTCTGACAGTCGCAGGTAAATTCCAGATCAAATTTTTCTCTTCTTCTGAAAAGGACCCTATCAATGTCCCTGGGGTCAGGCAGATTCACCATCTAATCTTTCTTACCCGGACTGGGGGGCACTTGGAGGCCACTTGGAATTTGCCAGCCCAGATTAGATTTCCCTCTGTTTACTGTGTCCTGGTGAATGAGATCTGGGAGAGTGAAATGAGGGGACTCTCAAAATTATCCAATGGTTTTGGGCAACTCTAAGGTGGTTTCTCTATTTTTTGCAATCCATCCTGTTGATGTATAGTATTTCTGCACTCAGCCTCTGGCCCTCCAGTCTCTTAAGCACACTTATGCACACTTATCTTTCTTAAATGCCTTTCTTTGCACACATCACCCCACATCTAATGCCTTATGGCTCTGCATTGTCTGCAGGTTTATCCCAGTGCACTGATGTATTCCCAGTCAGTATCAGGCATGCCTCTAGTAACTTATGCATTAAAATAGTAAGATTAGTCATATTTAGAAACAATTAAATTATTACAATTAATTAGAACAGATTTATTCTAATTAATTAATAATCCTATTGTCTCATGCTCATGTAATTGCATTTTTATATAAATGCTTATCATACATTTTAATACACTGTCATATCACACAGCCCAGCCATGTTATCCTAGGAAAAAAAGACTAAGATTCAGCTTCCTCAACTATAAAAGTAAAAAGTGGATTTATTCATTGAACTAGTATTTATTGAGTTTCTATTATGTTCCAGGCACTTCTGCTTATATCCTTGTGCATAATTGTGTCAGTTATGAAACAAAACAAACATCTCTGGGCTCACAGAGCTCACTTTCTAGTGGATTCCAGTGCCAATTAAATGCCATAATGAGAGCTAACAATTGTGGAGGGCTCAGAACAGAGCCTGGCATGTGGTAAAACCTCAGTGGGTAGTCTACATGTGTAATCCTTAAAATAATCCTGTGCAGTAGGTGCTATAGTTATCCCTACTTAATGGATGAGCTTAAATGAAGAATAATGATTTAATTTGCCCAAGTTCAACACCTAGCAAATGACAGAGCCAGGATTTGAATCTAGGCAATCACCCTTCTTTGTTGCTTCTGGAATTGGACTTAAAACACTTAGTACAACACCTGGCACATAGTAAGTATTTAGTCAAAGCTATTATCCTCGGTCTCGTTTTCATTATTATATTTCAAACTCAGGGAAGTGCTTATAACTTGTTTAATCTGTTGCTTATATTTTTTTTTTTTTGCACAATTGTGCCAATTATAAATTATGGTAGTGCTTCATGTGTGCCTTGTGGTACAATTTGTTTATTTTCATTCAAAATATTGTTTGATTTCCATCAAATTCTGAATACACCAAAAGAATGCACTACATGTGTGTCTTCTGCCACATATTTTGTGATAGGAAAGAAGAAAAAAACTGCTGCTCCAAATAAAATTTCAAAGAGGAACCTGCCTTTCAAGGTCACGATAAAGAAGTGTGATAAAGTAGAAAAGACATGGGCTTTGGCATTAGATATATTGGTGTTCAAATGTTCAACTCCGCTGCTTGTTAGCTGTGTGTGTTTGGGTAAACGGCTTACCTTCTCTGAGCCTTCCTTCCCCTGTTCTGCAAAATGAGAGGGGGCTGTCTCAGGTTATCACCCTGGTCCTTTCCAGCCCTCAAGTGTGTGAGTCTAAGAGTGGGAACAGAGTCTCATAAAGCTTTTCCTTAATCTAATTTTCCTGGGACAAGTTGCTAAAGAAAGTCTATTAGGCTAGAGGCAAAGAACATCCAGTGACAACAGCTCTGAATTCCATTACTAATAGAAAACCAATAATGAACATTGAACATTTTTCAGGTGCTCTAAAAATAATTGGTCATGGACTTTCTTTCAAAATACAAGGGTTTTTAACCTCACACTTTGGGTATTCATGTTGGAAGTTATTTGCAAGTGTAAGAAGTATACTGTGGGGATAATTCATTTCCATAGACCCTACCCAAGATCCAGCAAACTGGGGTGAGCATTGCAGAATAAAAAGAAACAAACAATTGTTTATCTGAAAGAAGCATTGAGGTTCAAATTTATGATGGAACTTTGAGACTTTACTTTCTTCCTTTGAGTTATGAATAAATAAATGTATCTTTTCAAATAAAAAGCTATAGACATCTTTTCAAATAATAATTTTTAAAAAAGAACACATTTTTGAGGGGAAAAGAGATCTTAGGGATGATTTAGCCTCAACCTTTTCATTTTACAGATGAGGAAAGTCAGCTTCAGTAAACCTCATCCATAAAAGAGAGCTAATAATAGTACCTGCTGTGAGGATTAAATAAGATTACAATTATAAACCACGTGTACAGTACCTGATGTGAAATTAGTGCTCAGTCAATGACTGAAATAAATTATATAATTTTCTATAATTTTTGCTTAATATTTTATACTTGCCTAAATCCACATGGGCAGCCTTCACATAATCATATGAGAAGCTAGGGTTCTTCAAAATGATCTTTTTAAAATATCATTCATTCAATAAATATTTATTCAGTGTCTACTAAGTTCCATGCACTTTTTAAAATACTGAGCCTACAGTCATAAAAAAGACAAAACAACAACAACAACAATAATAACAACAACAAAATCCTGGCCTCATGAAGCTTAAGTTCTAATGGGGAAGACAAACAGTAAACAACATAGTAAGTAAATCAAAACCACAATGAGCTATCACTTCACAACTGTCAGAATGGCTACTATCAAAAAGACAAGAAATAACAAGTGTTGGTGAGGATGTGGAGAAAAAGGAACTATTGTACACTGTTGATTGAAATGTGAATTGGCGTATCCATTATGGAAAACAGTCTAGAGGTTCCTCAAAAAATTAAAAATAGAAGTATCATATGATCCAGCAATTTGACTTCTGGGTATTTATCCAAAGAAAACAAAAACAGTAATTTAAAAAGATCTATATATCTCATGCTCATTTCAGCATTATTTATAAGAGTCAAGACTTAGAAGCAACCTAAATGTCCACCGATGTAAAAATAGATAAAGAAAATGTGAGATACACACACACACACACACACACACACACACACACACACACACACACACATATATAATTCAGCCATAAAAAAGAATTTAATCTTGCCATTTGTGACAATATGAATGGATCTTGAAGGCATTATCCTAAGTAAAATAAGTCAGACAGAAAAAGATAAATACCATATGATCTCACTTTTAAGTGGAATCTAAAACAAAAAACAAAGAAATGAAAAAAAAGAAAAATCCGAGCTTGTGGATATGGAGAACAGATTGGTGGTTGCCTGAGGTGGGAGTTAGATGGTTGGTTAAATAGGTGAAGGGAATCAAAAGGTACAAATTTCCATTTACAAAATAAATAAGTCAGGAGAGATGTGATGTATAGCATGGTGACTATAGTTAACACTTTAATGCAAATGTGAATGTAACTAGGAGATAGCATCTTGAAAATTCTCATCACAAGAAAAAAATGTTGTTTATGTATGATAACAGATGTTAACTGGATTTATTATGGTAATTATCCCGCAATATATACAAATGTTGAATCATTACACTGTACATCTGAAACTAATTTAATGTTATATAAATTATACCTCAATAAAAATAATTTCTTTAAATACACACTAGATGAGGCAGAGTCCACAATAGGCATCAAGGAGGTGATACGATCTGCCAGGTCTGTGCTAGCCAATAGATAAACGTAGCTATTGAGTACTTGAAATGTGACTAGTCCTGACTGAGACTGTTGCAGTGTAAATATATATTGGATTTCAAAGACTTAGTGCAAAACGACAATGTAGAATATCTCATTAATAACTTCTTTACATTAATCACATGTTGCAATAATAATTTTTGGATATCTAATGGTTTATATAAAGTATATTGTTAAAATTAATTTTATATATTTCTTTTTACTTTTTATTAATGTGGCTCCTAGGACATTTAAACTTACGTATGTGGCTGATATTATGTCTCTACTAGAGAGAGTGTAATATATATTTAGAAAGGATCACACTGGCTGCTGGTGAATGGACTTCAAGAGGCAAGAGAAAATGTGTGGGGAGACTAGACAGGCAATTCTCACAGCAGCCCATACAGTGCTAGATGAGGGAAAAGGTTGGAAGGAGCCTAAGAGAAGTCCATCTTTCTTGAATGAAATAGAGACAGAAAAGAAACATGTGCAAAAATTTAAAAACAATGCTAAATTGTATACAATTTATAGTTCTGTTTTGAATGTCAGAGCTTTATGAAAGACAATAGACTCTAAGTTTCTTTTCTTTTCCAGTCCTATCAGAATTTCAGAGGAATAAGGAGAGGGAAGAGTCTAAGTGCCTTACCTAGAATTTCTCAATACATTCCATCAATCTTTAGTTAGTGCCCAGATATTAGAGATATTAGCAGGTAGGGCCCCACTCTTCCCTTAGATTCAGACCACCCACGGCATATTCCTTAGCAGGACTAGACTCTCTATCAGATTTAGTCTTCCCTCCCCTACCTACAAAGCCCCATTCAAGAGTCCCAGTGTTCATGGCCCTGATCCACAAATGTCCAGGGCTTCTCACTATTGCAGAATCTCAGCCACCATCCCCTCAAATCTAGGCAATCTCCAGGTTTTTGGGGGCATGTGCAATGCCTATATTTATAACCCTTCACACTCATTTTCTCTATTCCTTGAAGTAGAGTTTATAGACTGGGATCTCCCTACCTCTTAAAAGAATATAACATTATCATTCTTTGAAATTCACAGAGAAAATTTGCAAAGATTGTGTTCTTTTGCAAGAACTCTGTGAAACAGGCAGAGGGAAAAAGTAAAGAAAGGAAAGCATTTAAAGAATGACTTTTTCTTAAGCTTCTGGCACTTACCAGTGCATTTCGGATCTGATTTGGCAGCAGATTATTGATTTCATCATTTTAAGATTCACACATCGATTTGTCCATGGTGTTCTGCAAAAGCATCGTGACTTCCTAGTACTGGGACACCTGGGCAGAAGTGTGAACCTCTCATACAAACACACTCAGACTCTTAGTATATATGCAAATCTACCCCCCAGTGACAGTGTGGAACTGGGAAGCTTTGCTACGATCATTAACCATTAATGTGACTTTGAACAAGCCCTCTGGACTTTCTTCTAGGTTTCTATATTTTTTAAAAACAAAGAGAGTTTAACCCATACTCCTCTAGTGTAGAATCTATTCGTACAATTAACTATATGGGCTTTATTTAAGAAAGGAATAGTGGAGTGAGCACAGATGGGAGATAGAAAATGGCCGTTCCCTTCATATTCTCAGTTCCTTCTGGCCTTTCATGGTATGAGGATCTTGCCTTGCTGGGTATTATTCTAACCAAAATACATATTTTTCTAACGTTCCTGTCTTCTTTATTATGTACTACTATGGATTACTAAATACATTATACATTTGTATAGACATATATAGATATATATACGTGTGTGTGTGTGTGTGTGTGTGTATATATATATATGCAAGGTTGTATACAGCAAACCATGTGCTTCATTCTACATCAATTATTTAAAGGCACTTTCAAGAGCACTTTGACCACATGCAATTTTGTTTTAGGTGTTAACTTTAGAACCTAGCTTGACATAAAATGCACTGCCACTAAGCTTTTCCCCAAGATTCCCTAGGCGTAAAACAGGCCTAGACACAGAGCAAGAAACTGTATGATGAATGCCTGCTGGGCGGCAAAATCTTCAGACCCCTTCTGATGCCACTGCCCTCTGGCCTGATGGGTTGATCAGACCTGTAGTTGAGGCATTTCAAGTGGGCCTGAGAAGCCTACTTCCATTTTAGTATCTCCTAAGACCTCTGAATTCTGGGGTAAGTAATAAAATCATCCAAAACAAGGTCAAAGAGAGCCAAAACAATGAATGTTCTTTTGATACATTTGGAAAATGAATTGATCCCCTATCTCTAGAGGAAAAACACATGATGTTTTCCATCTGGCAAGGCTGTGGAAGAATAATGTTGTGGAAACAAACGTCTATTCACTGGAGCCATTGTGGCAGAGTCCTGTGGCACAGTCCTGCAGCTGGGAGGGGCACGTTTACACCACTCCACCCACTCACGAACACCCAAATGCAGAGTTCTGTTTACTGGCAAAAGTGTTTTCAAACTCCCTCCTCCTCACCCCTCTGAGTAATTTTTGTCTAATAAGTGACTAAATGTCATTATCTCAAAGTTGGAAGGGTGGTCCAAGGTCCTGTGGCCCTCAGGCCATATAGTCTCTGATGAAGAGCTAGCCACTGGGTCCTGGATGGTATGCTTTGCTTTGGGGTATGTGTAACATTATTCCCCAACTCAGATCTAAATGTTATGGAAATTCCCTCCTAACAAAGAAACTAAGGCACACCTATAGTTCAGTGATGTCATCAGAGATCCATCTTCCTTCCGTCTTTCTGCTCTGCAACAGCTTTCTAAGGCCAATTCTGGGTGTAGTTGTGAAGTGGTGGCAGCAGTTACAGATGCCACAGCCAGGGTCCAGAGCCGGCAGAGAAACTATTTTTTATTATGCTTCTTCTTAAAAGGGAAACGTTTTCCCAGGCCCCTCTCCAAATCTAACCAGAACTCCCTGTTCATCTCATTGACAAGAACTAAGTTACATGTCCTCTCCCAAATCCTATGGTGAGACTTCGATGGTCAATTTGACTGAAACATATGGTTGTCTGGAGAGGATGAAACTCTGGAGGGAACAAAAAGGATGCTCTATTAGTAAGAAAGAAAGAATAAGTTAATTTTAGGTAGACAACAACAGTGTCTTCTATGTTCATTTATTTGTGGATCACAGTGGGATAGCTATGTATGTAATATTGTCAACATATACAATAGAGGTGAATAGTTTATGTGGCTTTTTGTAGTGTTATGGACTTAACGTTTGTATCCCTCTGTCCCAAATTCATATGTTGAAATCTTAACCCCCAATGGGATGGTATTAGGAAGTGGGATCTTTGGGAGGTGATTAAGTCATGAGGATGGAGTCTTCATGGATAGGATCAGTGAGCCCTTATAAAAAACAAAAACAAAAACAGAAAACTCTCTTGCACCTTCGACCATGTAAGGACACAGTAAGAAGACAGCCATCTGTGAACTAGAAAGCTAGTCCCTTGATATTGGACTTCCCAGTCTCCAGAATTATGAGAAATAATGTTCATTGTTTAAGTTACCCAGTGTATGGTATTTTGATTATAGCAGCACACATGGACTAGGACATAAAAACAATCAAAATCCTTTATTTGACTTTATATCCTTTACTCTCACTCTTGCATCTGAAATTATAACTTCTCATTATTATTATTTTTATTGATTTTATCTAAATTACTGAGCACTTATACTTGCTTAGTGTTGCACGAACCCATGGATTATTTCCTTTAATTTTTCACAAGAGGCCTGTCAAGTAGGCACGATTATCTCATTTTACAGTAAGCAAACTAAGGCCAAGAAAAGTTAAATAACTTGCCTAAATTTTCACAATTAGTAGAGGGGCCAAAACTAGACTTAGGTTGCTAAAATTCCAAATGAATATCCATTTATTCAACAGATGAGTCTCCATGCCAGGTGCTGGGATTAAATGGTAATGTAAACAGACATAATTCTTAACTTTGTGGAATCTAAAATCTAGTGGAAAAGAAAAATAGAAACAAAAATAGAAGTTCTACAAAATTTTGTAGGTATTATAAAGGAAAAGGAATAAAAGAGGATCCTTATTTATACTGTGAGTAGGAGCTATGTAAAGGGAGAGTAGGAAACATTCCAGGAAAAGGCCCTGAGGTGGAAAAATTTGGCACTTTTGACACATGAACAAAACAAGTGTGAGGGAACAAAGTAAGGAGGGATAGAGTGGCACAGGTGGTTCTAGAGAGGTGGGCAGGGGTCAGACCACACGGGTCTTATAGATCCCTTAAGAATATTGAATTTTGTTATAGGTGCATTCTGAAATTATTGAGGATTTCTAACCATAAAACTAATGTAATTAAATTTTATCTTAAAACATGATTACTCAAACTACTTTTTGGAGCATGGGTGAGTTGGAGAAAGAACAGATTTAAAGAGATCGGTTGAGAGGCTATTGCAGCCACCAGGAAAGCAATGATGGTAAGTGGCCATGGAGATAGAGAGAAGAAGATGAATTCAGGAGACATTATGCAGGTAGATATGACAACTGTTGAATGAGATTGAATATAATGAGAAGGGGGAAGCAAGAGTTGAAGATATTCCTGGTTTCTGTTTCCCCCAACTGGTGCTAAAGATAGAGGCCATGGGAAGGGGACAAATGTAAGGAGTAGATAAAGGTTTAGTTTGAGACATTGAGTTTGAGATGTAAGATATCAAGTAAATTATTGTATATACGATCCAGAGCTAAGAAGTTTGCTGGAAATGTATGTTTGGGTATTGTTGGCAGATTGATGGTATTTAAAGCCAAAAGAGGAGATGGTATTACCTAGGAAAATATTGGCAATAAGGGAAAATAGACAGCCCAGAATATAAAAGACAAAAGAGATTAAAACAAAACCATGAGGAAGCTAGGAGGAAAACTAAGAGTGAGACAATAGCTAAGTCAATTACAGGAATGTTTCAAGGAGTCACCAGTTAATTGCTTGCTGCTGAGGGTAAAGTATGATGAAGTCTGAATTTACATCGCAGACCAAAAATAAGATTCTTAAATCTTCAGAAATGGTAAGAAGGGGACAATGAGAACAAGACAAATATAAAAAGTTGGATTCGGAATAGCATAAGACTTCTCTAGAGCAGCATTAAAAGCTAAGGTACGAATGAATAATATGTTCAAAATTCCAAGGGAAAATAATTTCAAATGTAGAATTATATTTATAGTCAAGTAAAATCAGAAGAAAAATTTATTTAGACATGAAAGATTTTTAAAAGTTTCTCTCTCATATATTCTTTTCCAGGAAACTACTGAATGATGCTATTCCACAAAATGAGGGCATAATTAAAGAAAGAATTCAAGAAACAGGGTAAGAAAAAGGACAGAAGTAAGGTAGATTCGCGGAGTGGTGACAAAGAGAAGTTCCAGGTTGACAGCTCTGCAGCAGATTTAGAGGGTATCTATTTCCAGCTGGAGAAGCAGGATTGAGGGCTCCAGGAGAGATGCCAGGGGATGGGAAGGGAGTAGGGGTGGATATGCAACTGATACACTATCTGGTGTGATTTACCATATTGAATGAAGTTTTAGAAAGAAAGAAAATTTTAGACTGAATGAGTACAAGATACACAGAAAATAACAAATGAAAAACAAAACAGTCGTTTATTTCAGTGTTAAAGGGTAATTTTCTAAAAATAAAAAAAATAAAATCATGACTGTAATACAAATATAAAATAATCATGTGTCAAAGATTTTATTTAACTCATTATTTTAGGAAGGGACCAATAAAATGATACAACTTGTACGAAGGGTGAATTCGAAGAACGGAATCATTTGCAAGGAATAAAGAATTCTAAAATAAATTTACCAATATGTAGAAGCAAAATGGTCCATCCATAGGACAATAATCAACTGATCGATTGCATTCATATTAGTTTTCTATTACTGTGTAACAATTCACCACAAATTTCACAACTTAAAACAACACACATTTATTATCTCACAGTTCTGTAGGTCAGAAGTCTGGGTGGGCTCAGTTGAGTTCTCTGTGTAGAGTCTTACAAGGCCGAGATCAAGGTGTCAGCTGATTTAGACTCTTATCTGGAGGCTCTAAGGAAGAATCCGCTTCCAGGCTTATTTAGGTTGCTGGCCAAAATCAGTTTCATGTGGCTATCAAACTGAGGACCCCATTTCCTTGATGGTCCTCGCCTTTCACTTTTCCTATAAATCACAGAGCCAGGCCTCTTTTTGTTCATCAAAGAGAACAAAAAGGGAAAAAATCCTGTTTAATACTACTATATATGCCCTTCCCCCATTTCTAGCTATAGTTATTGGGCTCAGTGACTGTTACTTTAACTTGGCTTTGCAGAATAACCAAGAACTTGCAAAGACTAAGTATAATGCACATAAAAGACAATTGCTGTTTTCCTCTACCTTGAATCACTATCTCTTTTTTTCTAGCAACAATATCCCAATTTTCAGTTAGAGAACCACCCTCTTCCATTAAGGTAGATGGTACGTGACCTAGGATTGCACAGTCAGAGTATTTTATCCTTCTGGCCACAAGGGTTGATCCAGGGATAGCCATGTAATTCAAGCCAGGCCAATGAGAGCCTGACCAGGGACTTCTACTGGAAATATTAAGGATGAGAAGCTCTCTTTCTGCTGGTCTTAATAAGATCATAGAAGGTGACTAGAACCAAACTTGGGAGTCTGGAGACCAGACCGTGAAGAAGAGTACCCAAGAATAAAAACCTACGTAGGAAAAGTAGAATCAAGAAGAAGAGACCAAGTTCTTAAGATATAGTTGGAGCATCTAGATCCAGCTTTGCCTAATGTCTCCACTGTTAAGTTCTCTCCTATCATGTGGTATGGGTACTTAGTCCCTAGCCGTAACCTTGGAAGCTCCTTGAGTTTAGGATTATCAAGGAATGTGTG
>NW_006433024.1:6192213-6209457 GCF_000325575.1 Pteropus alecto | reverse complement strand
GAGAGAGAAGGAAGCTAAATAGATCAAGGCAGGTGGAAGAAACGAGGGATGAGTAGGAGGAGACCCTAAAGATGCGCTTTGTTTTCTACTAATGTGAAATTTTCGATTTACTTTAAAATGTTTTTATTTGCCTAAAAGAAGCTGTGGATGTGGTAAACTCTCCAAAGCCATCATATTCCTTTCTTTTTTCAGCCATATTTATCGAATACCAATTTGTGTCAATTCTTATGCTAAGTAGAAGAAAGATAAATGAGGCAGAGTCCCTACTCTAGAAAAGTAAGTAATCTATCTGTCAAGGAATGGGTGAAATATGAATCAATCTGTAAATACTGAGGACAGAAAACTGTCACAGCATAGATAAAGGATCAACCAACTTGGATGGCAGAGGCAGAAAAATCTCAACTCTTGGTGACTAGTAAGTTTGATTTTGAAGGATCATAAAAATGATAATATCTAACATTTACTATGTGATTGTCATGTGTCAGGTACTATTTTTCATACTTTTCATTCATAAACTCATTTAATCCTCACGATCCAAAGAAATTAAATTTGTATTATCTCCGCTTTAAAGATGTAAAATTGAGGCCCAGATAAATTAAGTAATTTGCCCAAAGTTACGCAGCTAAAAATTGACAGTCAGAGACCATTCTCTTATGCGACACTATACTGATTTTCAGAAAATAAAAACAGTTTGTGGAAAGATAATTCCATTCACAGAATGAAGGAAATGATTCTCTTATACCAAAAATGATGAAGAGGTTCCAAGGTCCTTCCTCCTTGGCCCCACTCTTGGTACTTAAGGGTGTACTTTATAAGCCCCAGGAGAAGCCCCTAAATCTTGAAAGCAGTGAGTCCCTATTTTGTTAAAGACTGAAACGTGAGTGTACATCAGAGGCACTTGGAAAGCTTCTGACTGCCTGGCCCTACCCCAGAGCTTCTGACTCGGTAAGACTAAGGACAGAAGGTCTAAGAATTTGTATTTCTAACAAGTTCTCAGAATATGCTGCTGGTGGTCAGGGGACCACACATTTGTCTTTCAAATAAATGAACCATGCAGAAGCTTGTTTTTTCTCCTAGGTTCTACAAGAAAAACTTTTTACCATGTTTCTGTCGTATGTTTCCTGTTGCTTTCAGATGGTCTGGTTTAAAAACATATAAATCATTTCTTGCAGATCTTAATTTGAAATATTTATTTCAGATTTTTTTCCTCTCCATGACTTGAAATTTTTACTCACATCTCCAGTTCTTATTTCCACATAACTCTGCACACTGAATGCATACTAAAAATGTGTGTGTGTGTGTATGTGTGTGTGTGTGCGTTTAAGTTATTTTTGGGTGTTGAAAGAAACTTCACATCTATAACACTATTCATTGTAGACTGAGAAGAGAGAAACTGTTCATCAGAAGCTTCCAACTTCAACCTCTTTGGAAAATTTAAACTATAATATTTCAAGGGTGGTAAGCACAGACAGACAATAAAAAGACCCAAGACCAGAATTGGCAGGAGAGTAAAATGCATGCAATACAAAACAATTCCTTATGATGAGCTGTAAAAATGATACAATGAATCAATGCTTTGTACCACAGGGTGTTTTCACACCCTCCAGAGAAATTGCCAAAATTACTTAAAAACATGGTACATCCAAGTTGGTTATCCATTACCTTCATAAACATTTCTTTCACCACATCTAATCTCATACAGATGTGCCACGATTATCGAATACTGAGTTGAACACACTTAGACCTCACTTAAAAAGAGAGCAGAATTATAAAAATGTTTTTGAATTTCTGCCACCTACTGGCAACTCAAAGTGCCAGAATTGAGCACAGGGTAATAACACTTCCTGCTCGAGGTTGGTTATGATCTTCGTCTGGAGGATAATTAATTAGCACTTGCTTTAACTAATTTTCAGCTCGTGTAGCTGATATAGTAAGAAAATGGTAGATTGCGTTATTTGGGGGCTTGTTTCCAGGCCCCAGAGCAACCCTGAACCATCCCTGCATTGTAGACCTGATTACAAAGTAAACTTGGCATTTTGGGATTCCCTTCCCTCATGGTGTGACTCATATGGCTTCAGTTTTGGTGAGTTGGTGCTCAGATGATGTTGTTTTTTGCACATGTGTTGCATAACCCTCAGTGACAAAGCTGGTACATTTCTAGGTGTAATCTTAGAAGGCAAAGAGTGTGTTTGTGGACTGTACAAAAGGAATTTGAATATTGATTTGTATGGCATCTGGAATACATTCTGGAAAGTTCTTAGGGGTATGATGCGTAATGGTTTGAAATTGCCACTCTGGTGCATAGAGCCAGGTTACTAAGGGAAGATCTTTCGGCTTCAATTAACATCTAGTTTCTGATGGTGATTTTGACAGCCTAAACCTAAACTAGGTTTCTCAGATTATCTTCTAAAATCCATCCTTTAACAAAATAACCTAGATGCCAGCACTATTTTGTTCTTAACCTTGTAACTCTTCTGGTCCTGTTTTGTCATTTCTAGGTGTGCCAAACTTCACTTCAAAGAGTTCATTTTATTCCAAGGGGCAACCAATTAGGGATCAAAGACTTTATTTCATTTTGCAAAGCCCAGCCTGGAGAGTTTATTACGCTGGATCAATCTCCCTTTGAAGATTGCTATCTTTGGGTGTGAAACCTGAGTCCCAAGAAAGGCAGATGAGAAAAGCTTTGGGGCAGCCACCAGACAGGAAGGTGTCATTTATACCAACATAGGAAAGCAGAGTCAGGGGCGCTGGAGAGGATCAAAAAGTTGAAGGTACATTGGACATATGGCAAAGAGTGGTGACCATCTGGAAAAGCGGATATTGTAATGAGGCAGGCAACAATCAAAAAGGAGAGTTGAAATTAAAAAAAAAAAAAAAAGCCAAGGAAAACACTGAATGATATACCAGTGAGCATGTTTAAAATAATAAGGGCCGTTATGGTCAAAGTCACCGTGCTATGGTCTAGCCATACTCCATTTCTTTCAGTTCTGCAAATGCAGTATGCTCTGTCTAGCCTCTGTGCCTTCATGCAGACATACCCTTCTCTCTGCTGGAATATTGTTCTGTCCTCGCCCTCCCTACATTTTCTTTTCAATAAACTAACTCTTTCTACTTATTGTTCAGATCTCAGCTTAAGTCACTCTTCCTCTGAAAGTCCAGGGAAGTTCCTTGAAGACCTAAGTGAGTTACTCCACCTCTCATGAGGAGTATTGCCTTTACCATGGGACTTCTCATACTTACTTTTACTGATTGAGGTTTTTCTTTCCCGAGGGCTCTATGCTCAGTCATGGCGGGATCCTGCCTATCTTGTTTCTATCACCACTTTAATCTCAGCACCCAGCACAATACCTGGAACATGTCATGTTGTTCTCATTTCTAAAATGAACGAATCAACGAAATCAACTTGAGGGGACCAGTCAAGCTATTTGTTTTGAAAGAATATCCTATCAACTTGCCATCTCTGCTACAACCCCTCTTCCACTGAGTGAGCAGAGATGAAGGCCGACACCACCTTGGTGCCTCACAGTTTGTAACTGCAGTGGAACACTAGGGCTCATACCCTGCCGATTTTAACAGATCACAATCATTCTCTCTTCCTTTGTGCTAAAATAAGGACATTTCTTCAAATAAAGCAAACTCTACCATCTTCTTTGCATATGTTGCAAATCTTATCATTGTATTAAACAGTTAGATAAGAGTGGTTACAGGCATCTTCCTCAGACTATGTACCCTATTTTCAAGTGAAATCTCTCCTTAGAACTCCAAAAGAGCAAACACATAGTTATTTGCTAGTATAGCTGTATATTAAAATTTTAAATCAGATCATTTACTGATTTTAAAATCAATGAGAGGAAGGCAAGTGGAAGCATTTGTGTTTTGCCTTGTGTTGATGTTCATACAGAACACTTTTGAGTGTGCATTCCTTTGTAAATTGCAGTTTTTAAAATAGTTTAGAATGTATTTTAAAATTAAATATATATTGAACTTGGGGAGATCTATGAGTATCTGTGTGGTACAGATTTGAAAAACACATCTGTGCCAGGCACAGTTCTAAATGTTTTGCCCGTATCAATTCCTCTACTCTCCAGAACAAACAACCCCATGAGGCAGATAATAGTATCCTGATTTTATAGACAAGGGCCCCAAGACAGAGTTGTTAAGTAACTTACCAACTTACAGTAGTAGAACCAGGATTAAATGCAAAAACAGACTCCATTCATTCTTTTAACAAATATTTTTGAGTGCCTACTATCTGCTAGGCACTGTTTTAGGCAATAGGCACACAACAGTGAACAAAATAGATAAAAATCCTTGTCCTGTGAATCTTCTCCTCTGGTGCAGCTTCCATTCCAGCATGTTCACTCTTATCCACTACACTGTACTATGGCTCTCCTCTCTAACTGGCTACCCTGGTCTCTGTGGACGGCAGGGCGATAAGACAGCCAGAGTCAGAAATAGACAAGTTGGCTGAGAGCAGAAAGGTGAGTAGGAGCTGGCAAGGAAGGCAGTGAAGGAAGAGCACTGCAGGCACAAGAAACAGACAGAAAACCATGGAGCCCAGTAGCATCTCAGCATCCTTACCACTCTCCTCGTTGTTGTCCTAGCCTACAAAGGGGTCAAAGTCCTGTCTAAAATGGGCTGCTGGTGAGCTTCCTACTTCACAGAGATTAATCCTAAACTGGTCTTAAATTTCCTTCTCAGTATTTTGCTGTAGCCCACCATCGTTCCCAGTCTCACCTTCTCCCTTCTTCCTGCTCCGCCCTGGTGTCTAACTGAATCAGTTCTCTCACTTTTGGTCTTACTGCTTCCTTCCCCAGTTTATAATTCCTCCTCTTGATTCCTATCCCATGTATTCTCAGTATAAGAGTATGCAATTCTCTACATACTCACTCTTGTGTCCTCAGATTACGTGCAGCTTTACTCATTCCTATAACATTCATTGAGTGCCTATAATGTGCCACACATAGTAAAAATGCTAGGTACCTGTGGGAAGCTGAAAAATGGCCCATCCAAAGATACTCACCTCCGAACCACTGGAATCTGTGATTGTTACCTTATATGGCAAAAAGAACACAGATATGATTAAATTAAGGATCTTGACACAGAGAGATTTCCTGAGATTATCCAATTGGGCCTTAAATGCAATCACATGTATCTTCATAAGAAGAAGACAGTAGGAGACTTTGATATATACAAATAAGAAGATGATGAGAACACAAAGCAGACAGAGATTTCAAGAGCTGGACCTTGAAGATCGGAATGATATAGTCACAAGCCAAGGAATGCTGGCAGCCACTAGAAATTGGAAGAGACAAGGAATGGAGTCTCCCCTGGAACCTCTAAGGGATTATGGCCTCGATTTTGGACTTTTGGCCTTCAGAACTGTGAGAGAATAAATTACTGTTGTTTTAAGGCACCAATTACTGGTAATTTGTTACAGTAGTCTCAAGAAACTGATATAGTACCCTTTCTCTAGTTCCTTCTTAGACTTTCCAAAGCCATTCCTACCAGTTTCCACAGTCTATATTAACTGTGTATTTCCATGTTCTCCATTGAAAACTCCTTGAAACCAGGGACTGGCACCTTTTCATCTTCATATATCCCTGGCATTTTATACAATACTTGACATATTACAGATGCTCAATAAATTTTTGCTGAATGAATAAACTATAATGGAGCATTATAGTGTCATTTAATTTTTTTATATGTGAAAGTATTGTCTTTTCAATTAGACTGTGAGAAACCATGGCTTTGCATCATCTGGGGTGCAAAGCACAATATGGTGAACTGTTCCCAGCTGAGGGATGACACAGAGGTTTCATCTCCCATGATCAGTAAAGGCTACCTGGATACTCAGTGAAATAGGACACCTTGAACAATTAATTATGTCTGTCATAGATGTGATACTAGAGAGGAGTGTATATGAACATATACTTTGCCATCCCTGACCCAGCTTTTGTCCCATGGATAAGATTTCTCTTATCTAAACATGAAACAAATGATATTCCTGCCCTCCAGAATCTTAGAACTAAAATTTGGCGTTTATAACTCGCCCATGGTAGAAATAGCTTCTCATATTCTTGGTTCCTGCTGTGAAAATTGAACAGTGTGTGTTACTTTTTAGTTCAACATTTTCAACAACAGACCCTGTTCTAAGTGCTGGAACTGTTCAGCCCTGGCCTTCAAAGAGTTTGAAGACTAATAGAGAAGATAAACAGGTTTTAGACCAACCCAGGTAACCAGTGTGAAAGGGGCTACAGTGTGGGTCTGTGAAGGTGTGGTGCTGCCACAGGGCATAAATGTCTTAGGAGAAAGGGGAAGACTGAAACCTTCAGGCAAAGACCTTGGATTAAACCTGGAAACTGGCTCTTAAAGCATTGACTAAAGGGAGGGAGAAAATTCATCCTGCTGTGGATCAGGAGCAAGTGTGTGTGACTCAGTGGCTCTCTGCCTTCAGCTCTGGGTCCCAAAGGAGGCCTGTGCTGTCTGGCTGATTTTGCAGTGAGCCTGGTAAAAATTTAGCATTTCAGTCACTCCCTGTCCCCTGAGCAGAGTTCCGGAAGCAGGATCAATAGGGAAACATCGTCAGCAGCTAGAGGATGCTATAAATCTTTTCAGCCCTGAACAGAAATATTTGAGTGGGGGCTGGCTGAGGCTGCTGGGAGGAGCTAACACAAAGCTTTGGGGTTCCATTCTAATGAGCACTTTCTGCTGCTTAAAGCTGTGTTGTTGGAGGCTGAGGGCAGGGAGCTGGTGTTGATGAGTCTCTGTTCAGACCATGGGGTGAAAACCAATGCCTTAACAGACAGTTATTAAAATGCCCTTTTCCTTCAGTAGTTATTTGTCAAGAACGTGATGTGCATATGTCAAGACCTTAGGAACTACCACACAGATAAATGCTTCCTGCTATGCTCTGAATGTTTGCGCCCCCCTCCTCCAAATTCATAGGTTGAAATCCTAATGCCCAATTAAAAGGTAGGATTTGGGGATACTGATTAGGTCACAAGGGTGGAGCCCTCAAGACTGATTAACGCCTTTCTGAGAGAGGCCTGAGAGCGACCTTGCCCCTCCCACCATGTGAGGATACTATAAGAAGTCTGTGACCCTGAGAGGACCGTCACCCAACCATGCTGGCACCCTAATCTCAGACTTCCAGCCTCCAGAACTATGAGAAATAAATTTCTGTTGTTTATAAGTAAGCTAGTGTGTGGTATTTTGTTATTGTAGCCCAAACTAGGATACGCCGCACCTATTTACCCATCCAAACATGCTGATGTGGTGGAGAGGACTCAGGCCATGGAGTAAAAATGATCTGGGGCGGAGCTTAGCCTGCACCTCAAAAGCTGTGATCTTGGTCCATCCTAATCCCTGCCAGTAGATCTGTGGCCTGCCAGGTTTCGCTTGTGGACCAGAGCACCTTAGAAGCCTCATCCCAAGCAGTGAGCACAGCTTCAGTGGGTTCATGCCAGGGTGCTTCTAGACACTGGGGAGGGGAAAAAAAAGAAAAAAAAAAAAGCTGCATGATCTTAGGTGAATTCATCACTGCTCCGAGCTTCATCTTCCTCATCTGTAAAATGAGCATAAAAATAGTACCTACATCACTGAATGTATATTAGAATGTAGAAGATCTTAGCCAAGTGCTTGGAAGATAATTGATGTTAGTTACAAATAATTTTTTTGGGGGGGCGGGAGGGAGGGCAGGTTTAATGTTTGCCCTGGAGGTCAAGAACAGGTTGCAGAACAAAAAGTACGAGCCATGCCTGGGGGGGAATGTCTCAGGGGATGAGGGTTTATTGACTTACAGTAAGATTGGAAAGCAGTAGGGTGCTTAATATCTGCTGCTCCTCATTCACTCATTCAGCAGATATTTACTGAGCTAAAACAAGCCAGGCACCCTGCTAGGACCTAGCAGTACCCAGACGATAAAGCATCTCCAGCAGTATCTTAAATTCTATGAGAACAAGGACAATGTTTGGAGTGTTCGCTGCTATAGTTCTAACATTTAATAGTGCTAGGTTAGTAAATATTAAATAAGTATTTTCTAATGAGATAAGTAGGTGTGGAATGATTATTTTTAGTGCAAAATGGCAATAATAAAAATAATACCTATCAGAAACTACGTGTGTCTGAATTTGGCTAAAAACTACCAGATGTCTCTCCTGAACCACTGTGCCAGCTACTGCTCCTCACTACTCCCTACCAGCAGTGGACGAGGACATTATATCTCTCATCTCCACCTACACTTGGCACTATGCAGCTTTTTAATTAATGCCCATCTAAAATGTATAAAGTGATGGCTCATTTGTTTTTGATTCACATTTTTCTGATTACTAATACATTTGAGTAAAACTTCAAATGCTTGCTAGTCCTTTGGGTTTTCTTTTCTGGAAATTGCCTGTTGGTGTCCTTTGCCCAATTCTGCCCCTGGGCATATATTTCAAATAGAGTCTCAAACATGACCATAGAGAGCAGTGCACAAGAACACTCATGGCTGCTATTCGCTGTTGTGGGAGGTTGGAGGCAGCATGAGGTCCTTCACTCAGAGTTAGTTGTTCTGGGTGGGGAATGCATATCTTTAGGTACTCTGTGGCAATTCTAAGTGATTAATTAGATGTAGAGGTAGCAGCATGAGGCTTCTTAAAAGCATAGAGATAGGTGATAGAACTGAGATCTATAAAACAATGCTACTCATATGTAAATTACAAATTTATGCAATTAAAATACCCATATGTGTGTGAGTGAGTGTGTGTGTATATTTTTTATAGAATACAGAACATGTTAAACACATTACAGTGGTTTTTGGGGTGGCAGGGAATAAAGGTGAAGAACCAGGATCAAAGAGAATAATGAAATAAATAAGAGAAAAGACCTTGATGATGATAACATGTCAAGAATTGAAGAGTAAAAGTAATTCAATCCTGTGCGCCTGAAATCTGATAATAGAATAGTAATTAATGGCCATGAATACAATACTGCTTTATATTTCTATGGCTCTTTGAATTTTTCAAAGCATTTCACAGCTATTTTATTCGCTATCAGTAACAAGTAGCTCTATAGGGAAGACAGATATTCCTCTCCCGATAAAGAGAGAAGAAAATTCAGATAAGGGGAGATTAACTTTGCTTGAGAAGACACTAGGACCCAGAAACTTCCACTCAGAGACTGCCTTCTTTCCACTACAATAGATTGGTCAGACGCTGTCACTAGGATCCCTGAAGGCTGGTAAAATTTGAATCAAGCTCTTCATTTATCTTTCTTCACATCCCTTCCTGCCGGGTAAAAACCTATGTGCTTTAGTGGGCTTCCCACTTCCCCATTACATCTCAGCTATTAAGGCTGTTTCACACATAGGGCTCCCATTGACCCTGGCTCTCTCCCTAATTGAACCCAAAGACTAAAACATCCTTTACAATAAGCACTTCTTTGTAATAGACAGATTTCCTGGACCCATAAAACAGCTTTTAGAAAGGGCGAGCTGTATTTAAGGAAGACATTAATATAGTGCCACAAAATGAGGTTTGCTGACATATGACTCTCTGAATAATTTACTTTAAATAAATTAACACTAGGATTTACATTTACCTTTGAAAGTCCAATTTACTGGAGACACTGAGGATGTGCTCCCTGGAGAATGGGAATAATGAAAAACACCAGCTTTCGTTTGACTGCCTCGCTAAGAACCATAGTGATGAAATGGCTACCTTTTCTGGAGAACTCTCTCTCCCAGTTGACTCTCACTCAGACCATCCATTGGAGGGGCTTCCTGGTTTCTCCCGCAGCCCTTCTGTTTGCCAACAAGATGAGTTTAGCACCAGATGAGGGCAAGGGACAGGGGATAGCATGGAGGAAAGAAAACCCACTATAACTGAAAAGTTAATAATAATTATACTATAGCTGGAAGTTAGTGATAAATTATTTGCATATATTATCTCATTTCATCATTGTAAAAACTCTATGAAGTAGGATCTCATATTAATCCCGTCTGACAGATACAGAAACTATGACTTAAATGGTTAATTTACTGAGGATCACATAGCTAGTAAATGGTGGCCCTCATACTCAAATGTAAGGAGCCTTAAGTCAGAGTCCAAACTTAGGATTTTCTTTTAAATAATTATCTAATTATCAATAATTTAAATATTCGAATTTACATGATCATTATAAAAAATTGGAAAGAGAAAAAATATATATTAAAAAAAAAATCATCCTCTCTTAGTATCCAGCGTTAATTATTACCCAGAATACTCAGAGCTGATTGTTTGGTCATATTCTTTTTTCTTGTGAGAAGACTGCATTTCTGTTTTTCAGAGATTGAGCATATTTCTCTGTGCTTTAGGAGCTGGGGTGGGTAGCGTGGGCCTTTTATAGAGTAGAAAGGGAAAGCAGGGACCTTTTGGCCCGTTAAAATGAGTGCATGATTTATCTGCCCTTTCCAACTGGCAGCTGACCAAAGAGGCTGATGGGCATAGCAGGTTTCCTGGTCGCGTGTGGTTCCAGCATATGGAAATGCAGCGCTGCCACAGCCTGGCAATGGCGTCTCCCCCTCCTCGCTCAGAGCGTGGAACGGCCCTCGCCAGCGGAAGAACCAGGGGCAAGGAAGCCACCCAAATCCCTGTCCTAGACATAGTACCTGCAGGCCGTGCCAGGGTGCCCCGTCCGCACTCAAACATGCAGGATCCACAGCAGAGGATGCTGGTGAAGAGCTTGCACTTTAAAATCAGAGCTGGGGTCAAATCTAGCTTTGCCATATTCGAACCGTGGGAATCTGGCAGATTACGCAACCTGCTAAATTTCTGTTTCCTCCGCTATGAAATCAGGCAGTAGAGTGCAGCAGTTCAGTGTGTGGGTACCAGATTCAGGCTCATGTTGCTGAATCCTAGCAACATGACTTACCAGTTGGGTAGCGGTGGGAAAGCTACTTAGTCTCTCTGAGTCTCTGTTTTTTCATATATTAAATAAGAATAATGACACAGGTGAGGATGAAATGAGATTTTACTTGTGAAGAACTCAGTGTAGATACTTGGAAAATATTAGTTTGTTGTTTTTGTTGTTGTCGTTAAAATGAGGGTGGTTAGAGTACTCATAATATTTTTGTGACGATTAGTTGAAATCATATAAATAAAACGCTTAAACGATGTATTCCGTTGGAAGTTTAGTTGCTTAGATTAGACACTTTAAAGTCATCCTGAGTTCCTTTTTTTCCTCTTAAAATCATTCTGCCAGCAAATATTGTCAGCTCTACTGTCAAAAAATATTTAGAATCCAGCCACTGCTCACCTCTTCCCTTGCTGCAGCGCCGTCATTCTTACCAAGATTATTTCCGAAACAGCCTTTTAACCGGTTTTCTGACTTCTGTCCTTGCCCCCATACCGTGTATTCTCAATCCAAGAACCTTTAGTTTAAGGCTTTTTAAGGTTTGTTATTTTAATTTTTTTCATTGCGATATAGTTGACATATAACATTATATTAGTTTCAGGCATGCAACATAATGATTCTATGTATGTATATATTGTGAAATGATCACCACAATACATCTAGCTAACATCCATAGTCTTTTTATATTTTATTTTTTTATCTTGAAATACTGACTTTCAGAAAATTTCCAAAACTAGTACAGAAAGTTCATGTATATTCTTTACTCAATTTCCCCAGTATTAACAACTTATATATCATAGTACAATGATCAAAACCAGGACATTAACACTATTAACTACAATTCGTATTCAAATTTCACCATTGTCCCCTTTTTCTTCTTCCTCTGCCGGATGCAGTCCAGGATCCGACAGCACAGGAAGTTATCTCTTTAGTCTCCTACAATTTGCGATGATTTCTCAGTTTTTTCTTGACTTTAATGATCTTTTGATGAGTACTGGTCAGTTATTTTGTAGAATATCTATCGACTTGCATTTGTTTGATGTTTTGTCACCACGAGATTGAGATTATGCATTTTTAGCAAGCATACCACAGAAGTGATGGTGTGTTCTTGTCAGCACATCGTAGTCAGGTTACCTCATTTTGATATCTTATTGGTGATGTTAACCTTACCCACTTAATTGCAAGTGGTGCTTATTGGGTTTCTCTGCTAGAAAGTTATTGTTGTTTTCTTTGTAAGTGGTCAATATTTTGAAGGAGATAATTTAAAACTGTGCTAATATTCCATTCTGTTCAAATTTTCACCTTCCGATTTTAGCGTTCATTGGTGGAATTTGCTTGCAGCAACTATTACTGTGATATTCTAATGATGGTTATGTATTTCTTTCATTCGCTCTATATTAATTTGAATTATTCTATCCCTTCTCCCCTATTTACTTGTTTATTCAATTATGTGCTTATATTACTATTTTTATTTTATTTTATGGATTTAATCTAATTCTAAAATTATTTATTTTGCTGCTCAAATTATCCTAGATTTGACCTTCGAATTAACTCCTATCTTCTTTTACCATGCCCCCAATTTTTTTAGGCACTTTATTTCTGTCACCAGAAGATATTTCATTTTGTATTTTTTCCACCTTAGTCCTGGAAGTAATAACTTCTCTAAGGAGCCTTGGTTTCTCACATCGAGAAATGGTGTTTAGAAGCCAAGATCTAGGTACTAGATATACTAGTCAGTATGAGAGTTGCTCTTGGGCTCCATTAGCAGGCAGAACTAAGAAATATATACGTACACTAATTCACGCTCAATCTTTAGAATATAAGTCAGCTCAAGTCATCCCTCTGCTCAAAACCCTCCTTTGGTGTCTCATTTCATTCACTCATACACTGGCTTACAAACTGTACTTGATCAGGGGCCCCACTTCTTCTCTGACCTGATTTGCTTATATTTTACTTTACTCTAGCCAAACTGGTTTCTTTGCTATTCTTCCAAGCATATTCTAACCTCAGGGCCTTTGCACTTGTTCCTCCCTGCCTGGAACTCTGCTCACCTAAATGGCTCACTTCTTTAAATTAAGTCTTTGCTTACGTATCTCTTTATGAGGACTGATATTTCTTATCGCCCATTATAAAACAACAAATTCTCCTCTCCCCACTCCAATATTTCCTATACGCCTTACCTTCCTTAAATTTTCTTCCTGTACATCAACATTTAACATACTATAATTTCACTAGTTTTCTGGTGTTTGTCTCTCTGTTAGAATAAAAGACCTGTCTGTTTTGTTCATTTGCATCCCTAGCACTTAAAAGAATGCCTAGCACATAGTGGGCATCTAATAAATAATCGTTCAATAAATGAATGGGTGGATGGATGAATAAATGAATGAATAGTTAGGAATATGAGCTTTGGAATTAGAAAAAAAAATCTGTATCAAGTCCCACCTCCACAATAAAAATGAGCTGAGGGAAGCTGGAAGAGTTTCTTAAGTGCTTTACCATTTAGTTTTATCATCTGGAGAACATAATACTTGGCTCATAAAGGGTTATTGTAAGAATTAAATAAGACAATGTGAAGCAATCTTTACTGAATGAATGAATATGTTAAGTGCTCGGCAAATAATATTCAATAAATGCTAGCTATTAACATCATCATCATCATCATTATCATCATCATTAGCTTCTAATAAAAGAATCTATTTTTATTACAAAACTATGTTTGCCATAGATTCTCTCTCTTCCCCTTTTGGGGGGCCATTTTGGCAAGTTTTCTCCTCTAACTAAGGGGCTTCAAAGGCAAGCCCTTGGTCCCACCTCCTGCAGCTGTCCAAATGAGTGTTTTTCCAGAGGGTCCGGGACCACTGGGACATTCTCCAGAGCTCTCAGGCATGTTTTGATGTGTTGGCCTGTGTGAGAAAACCCAAAAGGTGTAACTAATTTGTTCAACAGAAATATAAAACAGGCCCCTTCTACTTGCGTCTGGAAGGAACCACCAGGGGAAACAAAGAGAAAATCAGTGTTTGCCAGGATGACACCCAGGTTCCCTCCAAGAAACAACCTCTCCAGCAGAAGGATGAGGCTGAGTGGAGGGACTCGAGCACGACAACCCTCCCCGAGCCACCTTACCACCATTTTAGCAGGAATTGCCTCACTCATCCCCAGCCAGTCCTTTGGGGTCTCTGAAAGCGGCCGAGAACCAGAGAGTGTTTGGAGTTCTCAGCTGTTACTCAGGTGAGGGGCTTTGCAGGGCACCCGCCAGACAGATTTCCATCCAGGCTCTCCTATAGGCCTTGGTTTGCTTTCCTCTTTCCTGTCACTGACACAGAAGTTTTTTCATTCTCCAAATGGTCCCTCACGCGGTTTCCCAGTCTAACATGAAACATTCCTACAGGCTCTGCCACAGCAGCTGTGTGCCGGGAAATGGGCCGAGACACGCAGAAGCCTCCCCAGCCATCCAACCTCAGGAAATGACAATGCTGGCTCCTTGCCACACTATGTTGGTCAGTCTCGTTGAGGCCTTAGAAATGTGCAGTGAAGCTTGGGTGTTGTCTGGACGCAGAACCTGAAGGAGGGACTGTGGTGTGTGCTGGGAGCATGGACACGACGTCGCCACTTTTAAAGTGTGTCTAGAAGGTTTAAGGCAAGGAGAGGAGACTGCAGGGAGCGTGTGGGTAATTTCCTTGTAGTCCGGTGATGCAAAGGGTCGTGAACTGACATCAGATGCCCAGCGTTCTCCTGCCTCTCAGCCACTTTGTTAGTGGCATTAGTACCTAACTCAAATAAATTATTAGGAGGACCTAATGAGATAATGCATATGAAAACTCTTTATGAAATACTACATGACTTCAAGGATCTGTCACTACTTCTCTCCCAATCTCTAATATATTCTAATTTGCTTGTTCTCTGTTATGTCTCTTTCTCTATCTCTCTGCATCTATGCATACACACTCATCCATCCCATTTGTCTGATCGGGTTCTAAAATGTGCTGTTCTGGAGAACTAGCTGTTAGACTCCCTGAAAGCTCAGTGTTCCTGCTTTCTAGCTGAGTGACCTCTGGCACGTTACTTACCCTCTGTGTGCCTCAGTTTCCTCAGGTACGATGGAAATAGTGAAGATGATGATATGGTCTCCTAAATTCATTGAGTTATGGTGAAGTCTTTGAACCATGTTTAGTACATATAAGTCCTCAGTCAATTTAAGCATCAATTTTTCCATACGCTAATCAGTGATTTTCAAAAAGAAAAAAGAAATGTGATCACATTTACTTTATGCTAAAACTATACTGTGTGAATATGAATCTTCCTGTTTTGGTTCGGAAGATGTTCTAAGGTCTTAAAGAGCCCCAATTAAGATTATGAACATAAATCATCACTGTGCGAGATAGAGAAAGAGTTGGTTATTTGAGCTCTTGTATTGTGTGGATTCTGGCTGCCTTGTGGCTCACACTTCATGATTTCAATCTGAAGCTAAAGTAGCCAAATAGGAACAATATTATTGCTAAACTGAAGGCACCAGACAGTGCTTCCTTTGAATACCTGATGCTGACATTCAAAACTTCTGTCATTACTCGTGATGTGACCCCTATGTGGCTAGGAGCTTTGTTTCAAAAAGTGGAATTCCATTGGCACAGTGCATTTCCCAAAACAAGTTATATGAAACACTAGTTCCTTAGAATGTTAATAGGTGTTGCATGAAGAAAGTTCCATGATACATGTTTGGGAAACTGTGTTAAACAAAGGTAAGCAGGTTCCTTCAAACAGAGGACTTCACAGAGCCATCAACAGGTAACTCGTATTGTGAATCCCCAAGATCGGGCCATTATATAGAACATTCCTCAAACATTCTTGACACTAAATATTTCTTGTGGAGATTATAGGACTTTGAAAATGGTAGCTTGGAGGGATTCAGAATCAAACTGGAAGATCTGGAAGAGTCAAGTCCTAGCCCTGTGACTTACTACCTATCATAGTAATTCGTAAGACAAATTACTTCATTTCTCTAGCTTCAGTTCTTTCATGTACAAAATGTGTATAAAATATATACCTCCTGATTTGTTACATGAATAACTATATTTCAGAAAGATAAGTGATGTGTACAGGTGTGAGATGAAGATCAAAATGAATGCTGGTATTTCTTGCCAACAGAAGGCTCTAGAGGTAACAAGCTTCTCCCAACTGTGCAAATCTGTGCTGTCCAATATCGTGGCCAGTAGCCACATGTAGTTATTAAGTACTTAAAATGTGGCTAATCTGTAAATGGAAAACCCGTGCCAAATTTTAAAGACCTAGTTCAAAAAATGCAAAATATTTAATTTTTTCATTGATAACATACTGAAATGACATTTATATATAACGCATTAAATAAAATATTATGATTAATTTCACCCATTTCCTTTTACTTTTTAAAATCTTTTAAAGATAAGACTACTACTAGAAAAGTTTAAATCATACAGTGGCTCGTGTTCGTGGTTCATATTATGCTTTTCTATCTGAGAGCATGGTCCAAACGGTTGAATGAGTCTTAGAATCATTCCACTCAATTCATTGTCTTACAGCTGCGCAAGCCACTGACTGCTTCCCAGGCCTCCTGAGCAGTTCTTTGAGGGGATAGCAGCCATCCTGAATTTCCAGGATGTGGTGAGAATGATCTTTCCTGCCATGTAAATGTTCAATTTGGCTTATAAAGAGTTAATGGATTACCTTAAGAAAAAATAAATAAATAAGCTATGCATAATAGAAACCTGTTTCAGAGTCACATTGGGGGAAGCTTTATTTGGTTCAGTTCATTATTTTGGTCCGGACTTTGATTTCATAACAGCCCTACATTTTGTCTGCCTCTCTCAACATGCCCATCCTGCCAACTTAATCACCAAATAAGTGTCTATATCAACTGGGTACTTTCTCAGAGCCATTCAAGAGATGAGTTAAACAGATCTTTGACCTCAAGGGCTTCATAAAGGTATCTACCATGAGACGAAGAGTCTCAGGGTCCACTACTGTCAACCTATCCAAGAGGGGCAGCCTTAAAGTTGCAATGAATTCCTAAATCTAGTCCCTGGGCATTGGACACAGTGGATAAAATGAGAAGAGCCTAGGTAAGGGCAGAGGAAAGAATAAACAATTCCCCTAGTACTCTAGCTGTGTCTGTTTATCGCACATCTCATTGCCTACCCTATGTGATAGTTATGTGTGAACATACCTGATCTATCCTTCTTAGAACATAGCTCTGAGAGAGTTTCTAATGAGGATTTATATTTTCTTCATGTTATCATTGATATACAACCTTGAACTTGAATGCTCAATTGAATGTATAAGGAGTTAAATGAGAGAAGAAGAGAGGGGTGGGGGGAAAGAGGGAGGGAAGAAGGGCCA
>NW_006433024.1:6190327-6192193 GCF_000325575.1 Pteropus alecto | reverse complement strand
TCTGAGAGCTCTGGATAGTCCCCCAGGCTCCCTGAGCTCCTCAACAGGATTTAACCATTTAACTTCTGGAGTTGCTCCTATACCAAGTAATCTCAGTATCTCTTTAGAGGAGATCATCTAAATTGGGTTTAATAGCATCAGAATCCCTCCTTTAGAGCCACCCTACATATACACACATACTCACGCAAACACCAGTCCCCCATCATCACATTACCCATTTGTTGTTTTTATTGACACATAAATAATTATAATTTTGTTTTTTGTATTTACACCTAATCTCATTCCACAAAGATCTGAGAAGGTTTACCACAGATAATGACACTTATAATGAAATAACATGCCTATAAAATGAGAATCAAGTTTAGAGAAGCTAGAAACAGAAAAGCAAGGCCAAGTAGAAATAAACCCAAATGCTGGACCAAGTGTCACCCTAGGTGCTGGAGGGTAGCCTCAGATTTGGGTCTGAGCCCAGCCAGGTAATGTTCCAACTACAGAACTATTCCTGCAAGTTTTTTCCTTACAAGGTGTCAAGTTCTTTAAGCCTCCTCAAGACGCTTCCCTTTTCTTCCCAGGCCAGCCCCAGAGGACAGACAAGTCTCCTGGTACTATACTGCAGTGGACAAAGAGAGGAGGAGGGGCAGGAGATGGAGCAGGAGCAGCAATTAAGAAATACCGATTACTGACTTAATTGAGCTGAGGGGAAGCGGGGTACAGCCAGCAGTGTGGTTTGCGCCAACATCCTTCCAATAAGCAGTGTCTGTGTGGAGAGGAAGTCTGGGCCTTCCCCTCATCCATTCTCAGCATTCCCATCAGTAGTCCCGGAAGCACAAGCCCAGAGCTGTTGGCAGGGCCAGGCTTGTGTGGGTGAGATGGCCTTCTCTGCTACTTACTTCGTGCCAGGCCAGCCTTATCTTTCAAGCGAAGCCCGGGTCTAAGCATATCTGCCCTTTCCTGTAAGGCTGGGGGTACTGGTTGGCAGTGTTTCACAAGGAAACAATTGCAATGTAGGGGGCCTAATTAAGACCTTTAAGCACAATGCCCTCAGAGGTGGGTGACGGTGACCAGAAGTGTCACTCCCAGCAGCTGACTACAGCTGCCCCTTGATGCCCTATCACGTCTGCCCCAGCCCTGCCCTCCCGGCCCACATTCCTGTTAAGAGGGATCTGACCCCTACTCACTGCCTGATTAGAGGTGATGATGCTATTTTTTTTAAAAACCATTCCTCCCTAATGAGCTTCCACATCTCTATTTCCAGTCAGAGCCCACACGAGGTTGGAGCTGGGCAGGGCCTGTGTCCTTAGCAGCTGGCTCAGCCCAGAGGCCCTCCGCAGGCTCATTATCACAATTCCCAGAACCATGCAGGTCTTTGTCTAGGAGCTTGTAACTTGTTAGCGGCTTGAGGCTGATTCATTTCTCCTCTGCCTATAGGGGAATGGCTCAGGCCCCCAAACAAGCATTTATCTAGCCCCATCTATGTCAGATACTAGGCACTGGAGAAGCTGCCAAGAACTTGTTTCCAAGGGTTTTACACTTGGGATGGGGCTGGCTGGACATGTATGTATATATACCCCTCCAGTTATAATATAATTTAAGCACTGATGAGAGTGCAATATTTAGTACACTAAGTCTAGAATTAGGTGACTATAACTCAGAGCTCATGGTGCTCAGTCCTCCTTGACCCTTGACATACAGAAAAGATTGGTTCGAAACTTCCCATTCCATGTCCCCATAGAATTCCAAGACTTTTTCTGGATTTCTGCAGATAGCTGCAGACTTATGTGTCACTGTCAGCTCCGGGCTCCTGTGTCCATGCATGGTGTCTCTGTTTTACACAACATGGACCCAGTGACAAGTCCAGTTATTTTC
>NW_006433024.1:6144581-6190189 GCF_000325575.1 Pteropus alecto | reverse complement strand
AGATCTTAAAATGCCAATGGCCAAGGCCATTTCTGTAGTCCATATTTCCAGCTCCTCTATCTGTAGCTCTGATCTTCCTGCACTCTCTCAACCTTTAAGAAGACAGAACCAAAACCAAACCAAATTCAAATTTCTCTTGTTGCCTTCTGCAGAAAAACTTACACAACTCATTTTACTGTGAGGCCTCCTCTTGCCTCTTATGCTCCTAACCTTATAGTTCCCCCTCACAGCTTTTCAAGGTATTTTCCCATATCCCTCCCTAAGATAAATTCTATGCTAACAATTCAGATAGTAATATTTTCACTTCGTTATATTTGTTAAGGTGCCATTCTACAAAGCAGTTGCTTGCCTAATTCTCCTAATAAGCACAAGAATTCATTCATTTGACATTATCTGGGAACTGATTCTCCCACCAATGATAGGTGCTTACTCTTAGATCTCATTCACAGGTTTCATAAAACCTTTCACCTGATGTTTAGAATCAAGATTTCACAGGATAGGAACCCACATTCTCTTATGTGCTCACAAAGCACCTTATACTTACACTTGCTCTGCTACTCATCATAATGTAATAGAATTGACATGTGAGTTGTCAGTTTCCCCACTAGACTGTCAGTTCTTCGAGTCAGATCTGAGACTACATTTTGCTTATTGTTATACACGAGCATTATACCTGGCACATTGCAGGAGCTCAAACGGTATTTGTTGGATGAGTAAATAAAGAAATAAATGACTACCAGCCACCCCTAATCTAGTAACTGCATTTCCTAGTAAAGTATCTTTGATTTGTGACCATACCCTCTTCTGAGATCTTCCAATAGGGAAATCCTGATTTTCTTACTGTGAGAAAGTTCTTTTTTTTTTTATCTCTATCAGACCTGCAGCAACTTCTAGCCATTGGCACCTATAGTCCAATGTGGCCGAACAAAATGCATTCCATACTATTCAACAGCTCTTCAAATACTTGCATCAGCTCTTTAGCTTCTCTGGGACACCCTACATGTTTTTCTTTCTACCAAGGAGGTTGTGCCCCAACTTTTGGCTTCATTAAAGCCTATTCCTCTTTTATGTTGTATCTTTAATTTCACTTTTCTAACAACCTCATATGAACCATGTCCCCAAAATTATGCTTTATCATAGTCTCACATTCATTTCCTTCTTGGTACTTACCACAATTTGTAATTATATAATTCTTTATATATCAATCAGGAAGGCAACCCAATACTAACTTAACCCATAAAAGAGGTTCTATTGCCCTACCTAACCCAAAAGACATCTCTAGGCAGTTAAAAAATTTGAACTCAAATTCGTGATCTCTGAGATGTTCCCCACATCCTTTCCTGGTTATTGACATTGCGTTTTTTCAAAATTCAAGTTCCTGCTGGGGATTCTCAACATGACCTCAATATCTGAACGGAAGAGCTATGCTCACTTCTGCAAAACACAGCACCACGGAGGAAAGGGGAAGCCCACAGAACAGGTCGACAGGAATACTACCGTACATTTACTACTTTATCTGGTCTATTGCTTTAACATCCTCTCTACTGTAAATGATGTCTAATCCATGTAATGAAAAAAGAAAGAGTCTGTGAGTCTTAAGGTATCTGGTTTCCTTTCTAGCATCGAAAATACAAACCTTAATTTAAGAGAGACTTAACTTCCTATTTGATCATGTTTATTGCCCTCAGAATAAAAGTATCTAAACAACTCACAAAATCCTTTCTGACTTGATCCAAACACCTGATGTCATTCCCTTTCTTGCAAGTTCTGGTCTTGTCTTGGGGAACTACTTATAGTTTCTCAAACCTGCCTTCTCTTTCTATTCTTTCTGGGCTTCCATGCTGCCTCTGCCAACTCTTTTCCCTCACTACTTCTTTTTTCTGTAGCTCATTTCTCCATAGAAGTTTTTCTTGGTCACCACCCCAAAGTATAGGCTAGGTGCCCTCCAATAGTCTGGCAGAGTATCCTGTACTTATCAATGAGGGTAGAGACCCTGTCTATTTTTTTCATTGCTCTGTTTTCAATACCAAATGTGTATGGCACATAATAGGTCTTCATGTCTGTTTTGTTTGTTTTGTTTTGTTTAACATGAGAGAGCTCTCAACTCCAGATAACAAGAAGACACGCCTCCCATTCAGAAACACAATTTACAGTATAACTCGTTGTCTGTTTCCCTATCAGCCTGGGTCTTTTCAATGAGGTCATTAAGAGCCATCAGTTTCCACCCACATACATGGAATTTGATCAGTGGCCTGTGACATTTGGAAGGGATTTAGAGATATTGGTAATTAATGGGTGGATTTGAATTATATTGCAGGCACCACAGCATGTCAAGCCTTTGATCAATACACAGAAGGGATGTGGGCCAACAAGTTGTGATATGTACTGGCAAGGGACCCAGAGCATCCTTTCCTTGTGGTTTTTTCCATGCTTCTTTTGATTGTATTCTTGAGTATTCACTTTCTCTATAACCAGGACCACGACTTTTTCAGTGATGTTGACAAGTACAAACTCACCAGGGAAATCGTAATCATCCCTAATCTAGCTGGAGCTTTCTGGTCATGAGTCGTAACCTTAATAAGTATAAGTAGATGCCATCTGTCTATCCACCCCCGCACTGCTACACTAGCCCCTTTTTATCTGCTCTGTCTGGGAAAGCCGCCAACTTCCTGTTAGGGGCCATTCTTAGAGCAAGGAGAGGGCCTCGTGTTTCTCACCATGGTCAGGTCTTGTCCTTCAAATGAATGACATAGCAGCAACATATCTCACCAATTTAAGATACTTCTCAAGCTATCTCACTTTATAGGAATTCAAAGATTTATACCTTTAGCATCATTCCTTTGGGTTAGAGTACCATCCTCCTCAAAGGTCCATAAAAAGTGTTTATCAAATAGCACTCTTTTAATTTCACGTCATCAAAAACTCAAGTCAAACAGACTTAAGGCAAAAAGGAAATATATTGGTTCATATCACCGCAAAGACCAGGGGAGTAGCCTAACTTCAGGCAAAACTTGATTCAAGAGACCTAACAATGTCTTTGGGAACCAGTTTCTTTTTCTCTCTCTGTCCCTTTGCCTGCTCTGTGTTAACTTCCTCTCAGGCACACCCTCCTTAGGCTTCCATTTCTCCCAGTTCCACATCCAATAGTAAGAGGACATTTTGACTCCTATACTCAAGCAAAAGTGGCATGATTGGCTCTGATTAGATGCAAATGTCTCATCTTGGGCACAGTGCCCATCCCTAAATGAATCACTGTGACTGGGGAAATGAGATGCCTTCCTGGGCTGGGCCTGAGGTTATAAGTCAAAAGATAGAGTTAGCACCACAAAAGTACATGAACTGAGAATGTAGTACCAGTTGCTTTTAAAGGAAGTTCAGATGCTACCACTATTAAAAAAAAAAAAAAAAAGAGATACTGGGCAGCAACAAAATAGAAAATTCTTACCACAGAATGAACCTATGTATCAATGCCTTAAAAATGTCCTCTTTCTGAATATGTATGTGTATATGTATTCCTTAAATATAATTTACACAAATTATATATTCATTTTATTATAGAATATATGTATTCTAATAATCAGCTATATAAAGATTTGTACTCAAAACAGTCATTGCAACATTATTACTCAAATAAGAGGTAGTTAGCTAATTATATTTTGAAAAGTCAAATAATGGATGATATGCATATACTAAAATGACGTCTTCAAAGAACATTTCATGGCATAAGAAAATGTTACATAATATAAAAAAGGGCAGAATAAAAAGAATATATATAGTATGTGTAAATCATATTTAGAAACATATTCATTGCAACTAGCTGAAGTAATGGGTGTGTTAACTAAACTTTGTGGTAACAATTTTGCAATATATACATATACAAAATCACTGTGTTGTACACCTTAAATTTACACAATGTTAAATGTTTATTATGTCTCAATTAACCTGGGGAAAAAAATTTTAAAAGAAATATATTTATAAAAATATAGAAATAGGGGATGATGCCATAGTATAGTGGTTAGCACACCTGCTTTACACGTAGAAGGTCCTGGGTTCGCACCCTAGGTGGAGCCACGGACCATACCCCGGGTGCTCCAGACCCTGGGTACGCTAGGCCCCAGGCCCATGCCATGAATGTGTGGGAGGAGATGCCCCACCTTCACAGATTCAGTTCTCGGGGGAAATGGCAACATCCATAGGTCAGGGGTGGAAGTCGGTGGGGAAGAATTAAAGAGGGGGAAAAAAGATATATATATATAGAAGTAAATAGCAAAACATTAGCAACAGTTATCTTTACATTTTTAGAATTGTAGGTGATTTTTTTTTTATATCTTCTAAATTCCTTCACAGTTAAGAACTTTTTTAATGGAAAGCAATCATATTACCTGGGGTTGTACATTCATGTTGCTCAGATTACCAACCCAAAGCAGAGTCTTGAGATCAGGTGATTGTAGATGAAGAGATTTCAGGGAAGGATTGTTATATGGAGGCCTGTCTCAATAGAATGTAGAGCAGAATATTTTGTGGACCTGCCAGAAGTGCTAGGAACCTGGGGCACTGTGAAGGGAATTAGCTTTGTCCTGGGCTACAGTCAGGTCTGTGTGGGTCCATTTGTCATTGCTAAAATTCTGCTATGTCAAAATGTTTCCACAGAAATGGTCACCATCATTAGCTCATTAGAGAGAGGGATGTGTGAAGCCTGTTAGTCTCAGGCTTTGGAGCACGTGAGGGCAGCACATGAACCCACTTGCTGCGGGTAGGTGAGACTTCCCCCAACTTTCCCCAAACCAGCCATTTCTTTGCAAAAAGTCTTGAATAATTTTAAAAACCATGATAATAAATTCCTTATATGTGTTTTATAAGGCATCCTATACTTTTCAAAATATTCTTATATATCTTACCTCATCTGCTCTTTACACTGACTCTGTGAAGTAGGGAATACTGCCAATATTCCCATTTATCAGATTTTTTTAAATGAGGCATTTAGAGAAAAGAAAACTTTGTTGGAGAGAATATTAATAAAAGGTATTTGAGTTGCATTCAATATTGTTTGAGAAAATGGGGGTGTATTATAAAAGGAGAGTGGGCAATTCCATGGGATAGGCTCCCCAAGGTCAGGAGATGAGATATAGTAATGCTTCATGGAGCCTACAAATACTGGATCAAATATTGTAGCTCATCCTAGGATCCACATTACGTGATATCTTCTGTCTGCTTCTCTCTGCCAGTTGGCCCCATTCACTTACTTCTCTCAGTAGATCTTCTTCCACTTACTCATCTTGTACATGGCCCATCATGGTCACCTGCCCTAAAGACTCAATGACCTTACAACTTCAGGGGCCACCACCAACCAATCTGTGCATCTTAGTCCAAATTCTCAAGGGAGAGAAACTTACTGACTCAATGCAGTCTTTGAATGGGACCAAGATTAAAGTGAGACATTTGGGGCTCCAAATACTGAAAAGATTATATTGCCCATCCCCATGATAATTCAAAATAAAGACAAGACTATTCAATAAAATACTGTTTTATATACTGTTATATTTGGCAATGTTTTTCCCCCAAAATATATCCTTTAGAAAAGAGGGAGTCCCCTTATATTCAAGTTATTTTCAAAATGTCTCCTATATGGAACACTCTCTCTTGAACAAAAAGCATCATTTGAGGAAAGATATGTTAGACCTAGAACTTCCTCAGCTAATGCTAGCTGGGAATGATTACAGAAGTTACCTGGCAAAAAATAAAGACAAAGAAATTCAACACAGTTTTACTAATTATTATGATTATGAGCCCCTCATTCCAAATGATGAATATTGTAAATGGCTCTTTGAAGGTTATTTTAATGTGCAACAGAATAAGTATTGACACTGTGGAAATTATAAATATATACATATAAAAAATCAAGGATCTTGATGTTATAGAAATGGTTTCTTGTGTGCTTGAGATAAAATAGTCAGTGACCATGTCATATAAGAATTCAATAAGTGCTCTTCCAACAACTCAGAAATACAAATAATGTTCCCTGGAAATGGACTTTTTAATTTGAAATGATTCAATGACTCAAAAATTGACTTTAGTGATAGCAAATATATCGATGTCAAAGACATTTTTTTGAAGAGCTTGAATAAGGTTGATGTGATATATATGCAAGAAAACAGCTTTCTCCCTTTTAAATTGACATAGTATTTAATTTGTGGTTTATAATATTTAAATATAATTAAATTAGTAGATTAGATACAATGTGAATACAACTGGGTTATTCCATCTACATACCTAGAAGTTTATCTATTCACATTGGCAAACAAAACTTTCTTGTTGATTTTCTCACTGGAAGAATAGGGAATAACCTCACTTTCGGAATTCATATTCATACATATATGACAAATATAAGAACAAATTTTAAAGTTCTTATTCTTTTCATTATGGAATTTTAATTTTTCTTGAAAATAAAAATATTTTAAAAAAACTTTTTAGGGTGTATTTTGCTAATTTTGCTAGTGTATGCTTGATCTATGTATGCACTTGATCTGCTTATTAACTCATCTAGGTCTCTTTGAGTCTGTGGTCTGAACATTACCCAAAGCTGAAATTCAGGGGACATAGGATCATGTACAAATGCAGCCACATAGAATAGCCCCTTTCACAGTCTGAGGAAGATGCCATATCACAATTCTGTCATTCTCTCCAGGGATTAGGACCCCTTTATTCTCATTCCTGGTCTACTGTCTATTCAGGGAGTGAGATCATAGCAAAATCTCATTAACCCACTAATTAGTTTCCAAGGGCAGCCGTAACAAATTACCAAACATTTGATGGCTTAAAACAACAGAAATTTATTCTCTCATAGTTCTGGAGGCCAGGAGTCAGAAATCCAAGCGTTGGCAGGGTTGATTTCTTCTGGAGGCTCCAAAGGAGAAGCCACCCCATGCCACTTTCCTAGTTTCTGGTGACTGCAGGCAATCTTTGGCATTCCTTGACTTGTAGTGTATTACTCCCATCTCTGCCTTTGTCTTCACACTGCTTTCTTCCTTGAGTGTCTATGTCTCTAATGTCCTTCTCCTTTCTTTTATAAGGACACCAATCATTAAGTATATGACCCACCCTAAGTCTGTGATGATGATGGTTAAATTTGTTGCAACAGTGAAGAGTCATTTCACTTTTTACTAAATCTGTGATAATTTCATCTCAATATCTTTCATTTAATTATATCTCGAAGATCCTTTTCCCAAATAAGGTTACCTTCACAATGTCTAGGTGTTTGAACTTGGACATATCTTTTTGAGGGCTAGGATCCAACCCACTACACCTCTTTATTTCCTAGATAACTAGTGAACGATTTATGCTTCAGTGGTGTAAGCTTTGAAAACAATACTAGACAGCTGCATTTGCATGGTGCTTGACTGCCAGGGAAGATGCCCTCTCAATTCATCATAAGGTTTGAGCAGTTTTCTGAGTAAGATAGGTAAAGAATACAGTCACCGCAAGATTTTACCTCAGGCTTTTGACATTATTCCTGGTCTGCTCTGGTGGGGCATGGAAATGAGTCGCTGAAAAGGTGAAGTTAATATAAAAATAAAACTTCAGGCCTTAGTAGGTGCCCCTTCCCTGCACTTCTTATTATTTATTTGTCTGTACTCGTCACGAGGCTGAGGTCTGGGAGGGTAGAGACTGTGTGGTTCACTGTTGTATCCCTAACACAAGGCTGAAATAAAGTAGGCACTCTGAAAGTGTTAAATGAAAGAATAAATGAATGAAAGAATTGAAGCTTCTTTAGCACATTGGGCAGCATGTCTCAGATCTAGTTTTAATCAGGGGTCTTATCTGCTCAGCCCACATTTCCTCTTACTGGAACTCTCAGGGTGTGGGCACTCTCCAAGGGACTGATTGCCTCTAAGATTAAAGCACTCGGCCCTCCTTTTTTCTTCTCTCCTCAGTATTCTTCCTAAGTATGCCTTCTGTAAGGCACAAATTTAAATGGGGCCAAGTCAAGAAGGCTTCCCATTAATGAAAACTGGACTCCCCAGAAATAGAAACAAATGAGAGAATGAAACAGAAAGTGTTTTGTAAAACTGCTAACAGAAATAAACTTATTTAATTAAAGAAGGTTTGCTGGTGTGTGTAAATCTGTGTGTGTGTGTGTGTGTGTGTGTGTGTGTGTGTGTGTTGCATAGTATATATTCCTGAATACCATCAAAACTGAGAGGCCACAGGAGAGACGCATTTCATAGAAAATCAAACTAGATGTTCAGGCAGAACATCTAAGGCATAACTCCTAATGATAACAGGGCTCCCACAGTGCTGTAGCTTGGGCTCTGGAAAGGTGCAGTTAAAGAAGCCTTACCATTCCCATCTGTTTTCACTGACCCTGCTATGAATGTCTGACTCTCCCGTCTCTTTGACTCCCTCCCTCTTTTATGATATGTTCTTGCATGGCCTTGATTGACTTTGCTAATTAATAATTTCCTCAGTGTTACCCTTCCCAGTGGTATTTAAAATTCAATAGGACAGATTGATGAAGGCCCCACTGCATTCCAGCTGTGGTAGGGAGGAAATATTTGTTTTACATCACTTAAGCAGAGAACTCTGCTAACTTGTAGGGCCAGCACTGGGCAGCAATTCCTCTCTCTCTCTCTCTCTCTCTCTATGTCTCTCTCCACCCCCCCCACCCCCCGCTTCCTTCTATGTCTAGGCCAATGGTCACTAGTTTCTACTATGTGTCTTGGTGACATTTTATTCTATTAATCCTTCCTCCCTACTCCAAAAACTATTACACAAATTAAACATGACTTACCTTTCTGGCTGACATCATTTTGACTCCTTCCAGATTGTTCATAGCAATTTAAAAAATGGCACCTAGATTCCATCTCAATTGTCTTCTTCCCTAGTCCTTCATACAGTTTAGTCTTAGTGTGTTGTGTAAAATCGTATTGGTTATCTCTAAGATAAGGGATGAGTTAAATTTAAATAAATTATAATTAACGTAGAAAAAAAGCATAATATTTTGAAGTAAGATAGTTCTGGTTCAATTCAAAAGCACAAAATATCCTACGACTTTGGGACAAATTATACAAACTGAGCATCCATTTCCTGATCTGTAAAATGGGGCTGTTAATATGTAACTCATAGGTTGTGGCAAATCTTAAATAAGACAGATGTAAACTACCTAGTACATAATAGCTGCTCAATATGTAACTGTAAGTTCCCTTCCACCTCTAAAAATGCTGATTTTGACTGAGTTTATTTTCCCATTGTTACATCTAGACACATTTGTCCCAACTTTCAATACTACTATATTCATACCCAGACTTGTTTCAAATATTGTGGCAGGAGCATATAGGACTTTAAATATTGGCTTGCATTATAAATAAAAGATTTGAGCATTTGACTATATGTAAACTACACCTCAATAAAAAAAATTTCTACTCTCTCTTCCCAAAAATGTCAGATTGTGTTTCTACTCTCTGAAAGGCTCTTGACATCCTAGCCTGGCCTCCAGCTGCAGGTGTGCCCCAGCTGGAAAAGGTGAAGACAAGCTGCTTAGATGTTTATGTACTGCATTTCCTCAATTATAAATCCACGTACTCTCATTTTTAATATTTCCGGAGAAGGGATGTACATTTGATACAGTGTTTCTTCTCTCCATTGCCTCAACAAATCTCTCACCCCCTTATCCTCTGGAAACCTACTCTTAAATTACGGTGTGTCTTACATCAATGCCATCAAGGAACCAATGAGATCTGCTAATTAAATGTAGATAATCTAAGAATAAATAATAAATAAGACATTTTGAACATTGCCTACACGTCAGGAACTATTCTAAGGTTTTACACATGTTAACTCATTTTGTCTTTAAGACAAAACCCATTGAGATGGTAAGATTATTATCCCCATATTATAGATGAGGAAAGTGAGATTCAGAAGTTAAGGAGCTTGCAGAAGTTCAAACAGTGTGAAAGTGACAGAGCTGGGATTTGAATCCAGGCAATCTATGCTCTTAACCACCACTCCCTACTGCCTCTCTAAATGCAATGATGTCTGTAACAGGAAAACTAAAATGTGTTTACTGAAATCTCATTGAGTGCCCTGAGAACAAGGTGGGAAAATGCTATAGCTCTGGCCCTGGGTGGTTTATAGTCTCAGAATATGCACACGTGAAACCTACATAGGCAAAATGTGGAATGTCAGAAAGCGTTTTTGATATTATAGTACAAGCTTTGTGTTGTATTATGGCCAAGCGTGGACCCAGAGGAGGACTCCATTCATTAACTGGTCACATTACTGGAAGGTGGCTTTGGGGGCTATCGTAGTCCCTTTGGGCCATTATAACTAAATAAAATAAACTGGGTTGCTTATAAAAAACAGAAAGATATTTCTCATTGTTCTGGAGGCCTGGAAGTCCAAAATCAAGGTGCCAACAGACTTGGTGTCTGATGAGGGCCCACTTTCTGGATTATAGACAACATTCTTTTTGCTGAGTCCTCACATGGCAGAATGCGTGAGGGGGCTCTCTGGGGTCTCTTTTATGATGGAACAAATTCCACTGATGCAGGCTCCAACCTCATGACCTGATCACCTCTCAAAGGCTTCAGCCTCCAAACACCATCACACTGGGAATTGTTTCAACATAAGAATTTGTGTAAATAGCATACCAATTTGGCTCCAGTTCCCTCCCACCAACAGAACCCAGTCCCATCTCAATCTTACTTCAACCAGAGAGGCTCTATTTTATTTTGAAACTGTTCTTGTTCAGTTCAGCAGTCTTTCATCTTGTCAATTCTCAGTCCTATTCTTAATTTGATCTTTCAGCACACACTCCCGTCCTTGACCACTTCAGCTGACAATGACCATGTTTGCAACAGCAATAGCTATTTTCCATAGCATTTTGGTGCTTATCATAATTACAACCTCTGTGTATGTGTATCTTATCTGTAAGATTCCCCCACTAGATTTTTAATTCCTTGCAGACAAGAGTATCATTCACCTCTGTACCCGCAAGGCCTAGCACTAAACTACTGCTCGAATGCTCAATGACAATGGCCAGTTACCTGGATTTTCATTGCCATCTGTCACTCAACTTTAAAAAAGTCACTAGGCTTCTATGTTTCAGTTTCTCCATCTGTCAGGTGTCTGGAATAGTGTCTAGTACTGTTCACCCAATAATACTAATATACCCACCAAACACTTTTGAAGGAATGGATAAATGAATAAGTGAATGAATGAATACCCATCTCTATCTGCTTATAGATTTTTTGAAGATCAATGAAGCTCTTATGAATGAAAGCCCACGAAAGAGTTAAGAGCTCTACAATAAGTATCGAGTGATTTTTCTTAATTACTACAGTGGCTATTACAACGGTCCAAATGAACCCCACTGGTCTTTGTTTCCTAGTATTCAATCCTTGTGAATCAGGAATGTACCATATGACCAAACAGTGTACTGTGGAAGTTACAGTGTATGAAGTGTGACTTCCAAGGCTAGGTCAAATACATGCATAGTCACTTTCGCCTTGGACTCACATTGCCCACTCTGAGGGAAACCGGCAACCATGTCATGAAAATACTCAGCCCTGTGGAGGAGCCAACCAAAGAGGAATTGAGACCCCACACCAAAAACTAGTATCAGCTTGCCAGCCCTATGAGTGAACCATCTTAAAAGTAGATCCTCCAGCCTCAGGCCAGCCTTCAGATGACTGTGGCCACAGCTAATATTGTGGGTGTTATCTTTTGAGAGACTCTGTGGCAGAACCAGCCACCCAAGCTGCTCCTGAATTTCTGATCCACAGAAACTATGAAAGATAATAAATGTTGATTGCTCTTTTAAGCCACTAAATCTTGGGATAATTTATTATTCAGTAATAGGTAACTATTATAAAGGAGAACAACAAAAAAAGGAAATATCAAATGAAGCATACAGAAAGTTTAATATCTGATAGTCAATTTCACCCATTGTTGCAGAAACCCTTCACGGTATAAGAGAGACCATGCATGCCAGCAGCTGGATGCAGGTACCCCAGGAAGCTTTATAATGAGTACAACAGGAGGCAAAGGACCCTGACTGAGCAGAGAGAATATACTGAGTGCATGCTTTCCCTCTGCCATCTCTCCCATATCTTTTCACCTCTCCAACAAGCTCCTAATGAAGAACAATGATTCCAGGAGGTGACAAGAGAAATAAAGGATACAGTGCCAGCACCTGGGAAAGCCAGACCAACTTTCTTGCATTAGCTACAGGGTTGAGATAGTTTATACAGTGGCTTAATACAATTCAAGAAGAGGCACCCCTTCTTCCCTGCAGTTGCAGCCCCACTCCAGGGCACTAGAGCGAAGAACAAAGAGTGGCCTGGATGTCACCCACTCTGGCCTCTTGGTTGGCACCCTTTTGCAGGATACAACCAACTCCTAGAGTGATTATATTGATTGATGGATGCCCTGATTCTGACTCTCTATGCCCCTCCCCCAAACAGAGCTGGTGAGTAATCTGCAGAGAGCTCTCAGACCTAGTATCAGAACTCGCTGAAGGGGAGAGTCAGGCCCGAAGCAGAGTAAGCACACAGCCTCAGGCTGCCTGGGCCTGTGCCAGACTTGTGAGCCCAGGCTCAGAGGGGTAGCCTTTATTTTTAGCGGGTAATCAGCTCTCATTTTGTTCCTCTCAGAGAAGCCCCACCCTTGTCTAAATGGCCCCTGTAATTAGCACCTCTCCAGCTCTAATTCCCTCCCTAACTGCCTGTAATTATCATCCAGCTGACCTTTGTTCCCTTAATTGCTGTTTGACTCCTGATCCCCTTATTCCACTTTGTCTTCTCCCTTTCCCCTCCCTTCCACTCAAGGACCTATTGTATACGGTACGGTATTTGGTTTTTCTAATCCCAGGGAGTCTTTGGAATACCCACCTCTCTGCTATTTGAAACATAGCTTCTTGAAAACAACTCTCTTTAGCAGAGTGCTGTTTTAAACTAGTTTCTCCTTCTTAGCCTTGCTTGCTTTTTAGAAATCAACTCTTGTCTCCAGAGAATGGGCATTACTGGCCTCCTTTTATAGGAGAGAAAATTGGAGGAATAAAGTAATTCAGGAACTTGCTTATGCAGCTAGTTACTGATGGAGATGGCTTCCAGGCTTCTCTCAGCTGGAGTACTCAAAACTGGACTGTCTCGGTGACCCCAATTTCTGAGCCTTACTCTCTTAACACTAGGCATGAAACTTAACCTCGAGTTTTCTGAATTCGAGGATTGCTTTTACCCCCTCCCCTGCCCCAAGACGCTATATAGCAATAGCAATAGTAATAGGTGTCATTTTCGGACCGCCTATCATGTATCAGATATCATTGCGTCTCATGAAGAGTCTCATGAAGCATGACGATTTGCATTCTCTCTGCATACGCAAAGTCTTCACTCCAGCTATTGTTCCTCCTATCTCCTGAAATTTTGACTTTTCTCATTCTAACGGATCATGCCCATCAACACATAAATGTGACTGAGTATCTCCCACCTTTGAAAGATAACCTTTTTAGTTCATAATATCCTCCAGCTATCTCCTACTTCTCTCCTCTCATTATAGAATCATTTCTAAAAAAAAAAGGTCTGTATTTTCTATACCAATTCTTCCCCTCCACTTTCACGGAAGACAGTCCATTCCAACCCGGCCTTTGCGTTTACCATGACCTAGGTCACCAATGGCTTCCATGTGCCCAATGCCAATGGCCAAGCCTCATTTCTTACCTTGCTTATCAGCAGAATTTGACAACAGTTGATCTTTTTCCTTTATGACACTCCCAGACTTCCAGGCTTCCAGGACATGCTGTACTGCTTCTCCTCCTTCTTCAGGGGGTCACTCTTTCTCAGTAAACTTTGCTGGGTCTTCCTCATCTCCATCACCTCTAAAGTGACTCAGGGTTCAGTTCTCAGACTTCTATCCACACTGACTCCTTAGGTTTCTATGTTAAGAGGCCCAGTAGGAAGGAGCTGAGTGAGAGCAGCTTCTAAGAGTTGAGGGTGACTATCAGTGTTGAGAGCCAACAAGAAACCAGAGCCCTCAGTTCTATGGAAGCAAGGAAATTAATTCTACCAACAAGCTGAGTGACCTTAGATGTGGATCAACCCCTAGTTGAGCCTCCAGATGAGAACACAGCTCAGCCAACACCTTGATTACAGCCACACGAGACCCTGAACAGAGGACTCAAAGAAGCGATGCCTGGATCCTTACCTGCCAAATACATGAGGTCATAAATGTATATTTTTCCAGCCACCAAATTGTTCTGATCTATTATGCAACAATAGATAACAAATATCTATTCCTCATCCTTTTTCTTTCCTTGTTTTTTAATTTTTCTCTAGAATACGAGCATCTGACATTTAAAATATTTTACTCATGTATTTCTTTATCATCTTTCTCCATCACTAAAATGTATAAGCAAAAAAAGATTCACAATTGAATTTGCAGCCCCTGAAATGATTTTAGGTTTATAACAGAAATTTAATAAATATTTAAAACTGAGTGAGTAGATGAATGAATGTTTTTCCATTTTAATAATAGCTACATTTTGTATGTGTACCACAGCCCAATGGTACACATATGGTGAAGGACCAGGCTTTTTCCTGATATATCACAGACCAATTCTTTTGTAAAATGCAAATAAAATAAATTACTAGAAAAATTAAATAAAATGAAGCCAATTTTTTGTATTAAATTCAAAAGACATAAAATTACTCTGTCAAATTCCTCTAAAAATTTCTAAATGCATACTTTCAATTTCTGTATGTATCTCATTGCAGACCTATAATAGTCCTTGAATAGGCATTAGTCCAAGAAAAACATTTTGAGTGTCGCCACTGAGTAAATAGTCAGTGCTTTGGCCAGACCTCAAATCCTTTCTGCCATTTCTATGTGTCCCCCCTCCTAACTTTGGTGTACTCCCCCTCCTGGAGTTCAGATCCCCTGCATAATCCAGAATTTTGGAATAATGCATAATCCAGAATTTTCCCATGGAATTAGACTGAAGCTGCCTTCTTTGGAACTTTACCTGAAATTATATTCTTTCTCAGTTTCTTCTCCTTCCCTAGCCACCTTTTCCCTTTTCCTTATTGTTTCTCCTGAAAATATTTCATTAATAAATCACTTTTATACAAATTATTACCACAGGGTCTGCTAGACCTATGACAGACACCAAGCTATTGCACAATAATCATATGAGATAGGTCCCTCATTGACCATTTATAGATGGTGAAACTAAGATACCAGAGTGGAACAAATTTCAAGATTGTTATATTATGTGTAGTTAACTTTAAAATATTTCAGCATAGACATAGCGACAGATACATAGATAATTTAATCAACTAGGAGTGATTAGTAAAACAAATAAAGTGCCATAAAGAGAATCCATATTCTAGAATTGGTCAGTTAGCATTTGAAGGAACGAAATCAACAGTTCATACTACAAAAGTAATACTAGAGGACTTGTTAATTAATGTGAAAAATATTAGAAATAATTTGTCACTGGTGAAATTAGTATTGTTTAAGATTTGCATTTAGGTAGGAGTATTGTTCAGGTATCTCTGTTTGTGCATAAATGTGCTAGAAGAATTGGTAAGCCTAGAACATTAACACTTTTGCACTGGCACCGTAAATCTAGAACTTTATTTACTTTTATGTAGCCCTACCTGAAGAAGGATTCTGTCGTCTGAGCCAGCTAGAAGATCCTGCCATCCAAACAACACATTTTCTCTGAGTGACCTTTTCATAAGAGATGCTTATTGGAATCCACTAAGAGTAGCACATATTTGCCAGTGAGTAGTTTTATGAGCCTGTCTTGCCTGTAGAATTTTAGGTAGCCCAGTCTCCTTTTTTATTGTATCCTGTCTCTGTCCCTTTCAATCTGGCAGTGTTTCTACTGATATAATATTCTCAAAAACCTGTGTGTCTCCAGTATATGTCACAAGGTTTCATGTTATTAGACTAGAGGGTCCTCTGCAGATCCTTACTGAATAATCCCATCTCTAGGCTCTTCAATACTAACCCAGAATGAAGACTACATTTCTCAGCCTCCCTAATTGGTATGTATGCCAATAGAATATAAACAGAATTAGTGTGTTCAACATCTGGAAAATATTCTTAAATGAAAGGAGACAAGTTTTTCTCCTTCTTGTTGATTGAGATGTTCGTTGTGATGGCTAGAGCAAGAGCAATTAATTTGAACTGTGAGATGAAAGTCACAAGTTAAAAATGGTAGAGCAACAAGATAGATAGAATCAGTGTCCCTGATGAGTATGGAACTACTGTACCAGGCCTGGGTGGTCTGCCTTTACATAAAAGGTAAATAAATTTTAATTTATTTAGGCCATGTTTTGGGGGGATTTTCCCTAAAGCACAGGCCTGAGATCCCACGGCTAGGATGTCATAGATTACGTAGCCCAACCCAGGTATGATTCCATACCTCCTGATTTCTCCAGACTATTCTGCTACCTCTTTGGAACTCTAGGAGTTTGGTATTAACAGTTAGAAATACAGCTGAAATGGGCACCTGGAACATAACTATTATTGCAAATAAGTCATGGTGGGCCTTTCCTCATGCCAGTTAGAGGGAGAGGAAACTAATCAATCAATCAACATAACAGAATCCACACTTTCACATTCGGTGCTCTTCCCACATTGCCAACCTAATGTGAAGCCATTAGTCCAAAGGTCTTATGAGTGAGAGACAGAAACTAATCAGTGGCTTGGTTTCCTGATTTCTATTCCCACATTTTTATCATACTAGGCTGCTACAATGGCTTCTGAGCCAAATCTGAGAATGTAGGATCTTCTTCTATCTTCTCCAAAGAGGACAAAAAGAGATAACCAACACACTGGAAAGAAAGGAGGAAAACAAACATTGTTGCCTCAGATCTCAAGGGCAAGGATTGTTTTTTATTGGTCTGGTTGTCCCCAAGGCTTTATGGCACGTACCAGGCATTTAATATAATATTCTTAGGAAGAAAAGAAAAAAGAGTTAAAAAGCTGAAATCAATGACTCAAACTGACTTGAGTCTATTGTCTATCATAGCGTAAGGCAGGCAGCAATAGCTCTGATGAAGCTCTAAGCAATACACTTTATTGGGCAAGAGACCAACACTGACATGTTGACTTCTCTTGACCAGACTCCTGGCTTTCAGGCTGTTTTCTCAGGTAAGGCAATTTGTAGAGAGCACAAGCAAGTTCTTACTTCTGTTCCCTGGTGATTAATTGACATGTTAGTCACAGAGCCCAGGGTAGTTAGGGTTAGTCTCTGTTGGGTCAAACACAATATACGCAGAGAGTATGGCCCATTGACAGGGAGAAAAAAAAACATTTTAAACATCAACTTGCTTTGCTGTCTCCTCGCTGAGCCATTCTGCATTAAATCTTGGTCATGGTTTTTAATCCATCTGTGACTCAGTTTGCTTCATCTGCAGAATGGGAAATTAATATAATTTGCCTCAGAGTTATTGAGAAGGTTTAATGAGTTAATATATGTAAACCACGTTAAAAAGTGTCTGCCATATAAGTGTTCTATAAGTATTAGCTATTGTCATCGTCGTCGTTGTCGTCGTCGTCATCATCATCATCATCATCATCATCCAGTCTGCTGAGTTTTATTTTTTCAAGGAAGGACAGATCAATTTCAAAAAAAAAAGTCTTTCTCTGTAGGTTTTCATTCTCCATTACTTATGAGCTCACAATTGATACACCATTTGTCGAATGCCCAGACACTTGAAATGATGCAGGATTGTGCCCATGTAAAACTCTAACATATTTTATTGAAATTTCAGAAATTCTAGTATTTTTATTTCAGACTACATTTTATGAATTGCCTCTTCCATCCAGCTGACAAGTCCCTTAATTGTCAAGACAAACTTGATTCTTCTGCTTCTCCTTTCATTGAAACTATTCTAATTCTCTAAGATCCTAGCAAATGTTGCAAAATTTACACTTTTCTTCCATCGACCTCTACAATTTCTGTCTTCCTTCCAGCCCCTTCCTCACCATTTCCTTGGACTTAACTCACATCCTTCAGGACTCAGCTCAAGCAGCACTTCTAGGAAATCTTTTCTCATCCTTCAAATCTGAGTTGGTGTGGCCAACACTGTGAGTTGCCCACCCAAACGACATTCCCAGCCTCTCTTCCTCATAAAGCCAGATACTTGTTTGCCTGGCCTCTCTCAGCTAGAATGCTCATATGCCTAACTCTGGCACTTCAAATATACAAAGAAATCTGCTGGCAGTTCTTGATGAAAGTTTTCTTCTCTCTTATAAAGCAGAGAGCATGCAAGGAGAATTGTCTTTTGCCACTCTGGCTGCTCTATATCCTAACTTGGAAAATGATTGTGTCAGGATACCTAGATCTACAACAGTCATCTTGTAACCATAAAAGGAAGACCTAACAAAGAGATGAGACAGACCTGTGGACCCATAGGCCATGGAACTGTTGCATCAACCCTGGATCTATCTACTTCCAGACTTCTTGTTAAATAAACAGTAAATTTCCTTTGGTTTCAGCTACAATCAATTGTTTTTTCTATTACTTGCAGCAGAATATAACCTAACTGATACAGCCACCTACTTAATAGCATCACCTTATTTGCGGCCAAAGGTATAAGTCAAGACATCTGATCTCCAGACCAAGTTGTATTTAACAAGCCATGTAACCCAAATCGGACAGCATCTGCTTGGAAGTGGATGCCCTTTTTCTAATTCTCATAAAAGTACCATATAGGCTAATGAAGACACAGTAGGCTCTCTACCCAGGTGCTCCTATAATACCACCCCATATTTCTCATTATAGTACCTATCCTATACTATAATTGTTGATTTCTTTTCTGAATTCCCTATAAGACTGAGTTTCTTGAGGACAAAAAACATTTCTGATTTATCCTTAAAGCCTAGCAAACTCCCTGGCATGTAATAGAGCTAATGATAAAATTTTTAAATTAATGTGAATTCAAGTGACAAATCAATCTTTTATTGGATTTTGTCCTTATTTTTAGTTTAAGAAATATGGTCCCCCCCAAAACATAAGGGCCCAGGGATGGACCATGCTGGGCCTCATCATCTGAGTTTGTCCTGATGCCCAAAGAATGCATTTTGGTTATGGCAGGAGCCTGTGCTTTAAGCAAAAGCTTGATTCCAGGCCCCTCTCATAACGTACCACTCTGCTTTCACTTTTTCAACAAAAATTTTCTGAGCACCTACTATATGCTAGTTCCATGTCTTCCTTTCTCAATCCATTAAATTTTAGACCTCTCTACCTACCCTTAGAGAAGGATTGGTTTCTTCGACTTCTCCCGGACATCTTATAGAGAATCTTCCCTGTCAGCTTCTGATTTATGTGATTCCCCTCCCAAGTATACTTGAATTTTCATAGAAGCCCAAGCAAAAGGACAATGTTAGCCTTAAGCAAAGAGTCTCAAATTCAAATGTCTACAGAAGCCAGACCTGAAATGCCAACAAATGTAATATGGTGGGGAGTCAGGGAGACTAGTTGATTGGAAATCTCCATGCCCAATCAATTCCAGCCAATGATTGATGGGTAGTAGAGGACTCAGGGTGGTTATATGTTCTAATCTTTGAAGAAAAGTCAAAACTCTAAAATTTTTGTGAACCTTCCTATCCCACCCCTGGGATGTTAGGGGCTGGCAACAAACTCAAGCTTTTTGACAAATACCACATTGGACAGACACAATATATCTATAGTCCAGACCCACCCATGGGACACCATTTTGATATCTCTGACTTAATGGAATGAGTGGAGGCCTTCTTCACGATTCTATGGTTCCAAGTTGAAGAAAGTTTGGGGTAGAACATGGGGAGAAACAATGCCATGGCAGAGAAGACAAAAAAAGTAAGTTTGCTTGAGGGCATGGAAGGCAACTAGCTTTTGCTGAGCTCTAGAGTCACTGTGTTGATTTCTCATACACATAATCTTGCTTTAATCTTCACATTTCCCTCAAGGTGAGTATAATCTTTCCATTTAACAGATATGTCAGTAAAGAAGCTAAAACTAGAACTCAGTTCCCTTGACTTCCTGTTTGGGCTCTTTCTAATTCATACCACTGACTAAGCAATTAACCTCTGGATTAAACAGTTCCCATCCTCACCTCTAGCCCTCCTTTTGTTCTCTTTTATTCACTTCTAAACCTATGCTAGGCTGTCCAACCCCATGAGTTTTAAATTAAAATATCACAGTTTTCTCATCCATGAAAGGGGCATAATAATATCCCTGCCTTATAGAGTTATTGTGTCTCATATATAGTAGGTGCTCAATAAATGTTAGCTGCTTCTTTTTTATTCCTATTATTTTCTCTCTCTCTCTCTCTCATCTTAAGAAAGAAATTTTTTAAAACCACTACTCCCTGCCTCTAATTCCATTACTGAGTCTTCGTCATCTGGAAATTATTTATTGGTAATGTTGCCAAGATATGAGAGAGAGAGAGAGAGAGAGAGAGAGAGAGAGAGAGAGAGAGAGAGAGGGAGGAGGAAGAAAGGAAGGAAGGAAATAAGGAAGGGAGAGAGGGCTGCGGGGAGGAAGGAAGGAAGGAAGAAAGAAAGGAAGGAAGAAAATGTGCATTCTCAAAGCAGAATGTAGCCTTCGGGAGAGTGTCAAGTTCCTGTGCTCACACTTCATAACAGCCTGCAGTGTTATGCTACAGGCCAGATGACCCTGACAACTCAATGGAAACAAACAATAGTGATATTTTAAAACTCTGGTATACCTCCTACTAAGAAAACCCATTCTCATACTATAAGACCCAACCTAAAAGAACAGCATCAAAAATGATACATTTTGCTTTGGGAAAGGATTCCACTACATGATTATTTTAAAATTCACCACGGGGTCCCCCTAGTGTATTTGAAATACAATTTTATTTGTAAAAGTTAATTAAAAATCACGGTTCTAGCACCAGGACGAATTGCTGAGATAAACTTCACTTTGGGGAGGAGGGAAATGAGGCCCAGAAAAGAGAAGGTACTAGCCCCCATGTAGTAGAGCGGGTTGTAGCAGAGTCAGAAATCAATTTTTTTGTTATTTGTCGTTGTTATAGAGACTGAGCTAAATTACTACATTATTAAGATGGGAAGGAATCTTACTTCTTGGTTAATAATAAATGCAACAATATTAGCTTTTAGGGAGCATTCACTGTTGCTAGGCACCGTGGGCTAGGAGCTGAGGAGACAGCAGTGAATAGTTCAGACACTCTGCCTTCCTTCGTGGAGTTTACAGTCTGATTTCATTTTACAGGCAAGGAAACCCAGCAGGATGGATAACTTGCTTAAGGTCACTCAGCCTATTATCAGGGGACATCAGAACCAGTATCCAGGTTTCCAACTTTCTAGTCCCAAGTTTTTTGCACTGTATTATGTGTCTCCAAGGAGCCTATGATGTACTGATTGATTTAAGGAAGAAACAGCTATCTCCTGCACACTCTCCAATTCTATTAGGAATCAAAGGGCCTAACATTAAAAGATCCACCTCATTGGGTCAAAACTTTTAAAGATAAAGACACTAGTTAAATAAAGGCTGTTTTCATCATTCCAATCTCAGTTCCTAGGTCACCCCCTCAGACAGAAATGAGCCTTCACAATTCGGTGGGAAGCTTCCCTGCCCACCACAGACAAATCACTCCCCATTCGCACTTCCAATCACCCATCATACATTACTTTGCTTTACTCTTTTCTTAGGACCTATCACTATAGATACTGACATAGATATTGACCTCTTTCTGTACTTACTTTGTGTTATGAAAATGCCTATGAGCAGAACTCTACCTATCTGTTTACTGTTCTAACTGAGCACCTAAACAGTACCTGGCTCATAATAGATTTTCAGTAAGTATTTGTGAGGTGAATGAGTGAATGATGTTTCTTGACTTCAGCCATTGGATTTATACAGGCTGTTATTTCAGAACCACTCCATTGCTCAGTCACTGTATCCTTTAGCAGTGTCCCCCAGTTGGGAGACAGTATCAAATCCAGAGGTGAAAAGAGTTTGGTGGGATGTTTTCTTAGCAGAAATGTTCACTGCCTGTCAATTTTTTTTCTGTTTCCATTTTAATATGGTTGTGATTTTTTTTTTTCTGAGACTACATCTGTAGAACTGAGAAGTGTTAGAGCAATTTCCATAATAGCAAGTTTTTACCCCACTCTCGCCAGTTTACATGATGTGACAGTGTTTATTGTAGAGGATATGTACATTATGGCTCCAAAGTCATTTTCTTGGATGTCACCCACTCTGCTTTGTTTCTGCTTGTTACTCTAGCAGAATGATTCTCTCAGGAGAAAAACTAAGATTTTTAATAAAAGCACAACGCTGTAAAACAGGTTTTGAGAGAAAGTCATTTTTTATGAGCTCTGCTAACTGCTAGACTGCTGAATACATTCCATTTCTTTTTTAATACTTTGTCCCTTCCTGGGATAAAACCTTATGGGGACTATGTTATATTTCTCTTTGGATCCTGCAGCCTTAATGTAGTCCTAACAGTTAAGGGATGCTTAATTCATGTTTGCAGAATATGGGAAAATAAACATATCTACCTATGTTACACCTGGTAAAAGACAGCAGTTGCCCTACCCTTAATCGTTGCAGGCTGGATTTTGCAAAGAAGTCCGTTCATTGTGCCAGCACCACAAAATCAGCTGTCTCATCAAAATGCACCCTCTTCGTATCCCATTTATTCACGAGATTACTTAAAGCTTCTACTACATGCAAAACAAACTAACTAAACTAAACCTTGGTTATACAGAAATTGTGCTTTATGTCAATAGTTCTCAATAGGGTAATGGTTTAGGAAATTGTGGGGACACTTTTTCTTGTTGCGATGATTTGAGAGAGCAATATTGGCATTTATTAGACAAGGGTCGGAGATGCTAGATATCCTGAAATGTGTGGGACAGTCTTCGCTAATGAAAAACTCTTCATGCCTCAAATGACTTTTTGATATTCCAAACCTTCTAGTCATTCTGATTAAGAATAGGTTTCAATAATTTTGGAGGGATGCAAATATTTAGCCTGTAACAGTGAGGGAAAGAATGACGTGAGAAGAAAGAATACATGTATTTGGCTAAGAGGGGTTTTGAAAGTATTTTAAAAATTGGATCAACCAGAAACCATGAGAAGGTTTGGAAAATCAATGACCTGCTCCTCCTGAAATTTTAGACATAGCACTCTGACTATTGCAGGCTGGATAGAGGTGGACAAGAAGGGATGACCAGTTAGTAGACTCTTAGAATATTCCAGTTGAGGTATGACAGTGTTTTGAAAAAGGTATTAGAATGTGATGGAAAGAAATAGCTGGTTTTTAAAAACATTTAGGAGGTAGAATCAATGGAACTTTGAGACTGATCATATATGGGCATGGGGAAGAGGTACTTGTAGTTGTCAAGATTGTTTCTTGGGTTTGGTCAACTGAATGGGGTACTGATCAATGAGACAGAGAACACTGGAGGTTGAGCCAGGTTCTCAGAGAAGATTAATGAGTTTTTTAAGTACCACATCTACCTTCACAGAAGGACTTCAGATGAGACAAATGAGGCTCAGAAATTAAGTGATATAAACAGAGTCACAATTAAAGACAATACAGATCAGATTAGAAGTTCAGATCTCCTGATTACAAAATCCAAATTTTTTTCCTGAGCCATTTTTGCTGAAAATGTTTCCTGTCTTCCAGGAAGTTATAATCATTAGTGATTAGGAGTAGAAAAACTGAAAATATTTCTACAAATGGCCACCAAACTAGAGCTTGAATGACAAGTGTATGAGACTGGTCATTGCTCAGTATTATGAGACTTAAGAGAGTAGGGGGACTACAGCTGGCTGGAATGATCAGGGACATTTCACAGGAAGCTGGCTTAGGAGATGAGTAAAAAAGAGAGGCAAAAATTTAGTAAGTAATGAAGCAATTGATGTGGTGGGTGGTGTCATGTAGAAAAAAAAGGACATCAGTGAGAATAGTGGGTTTAAATATAAGCTCTGGAGTCAACTTATCCTGGATCCTACAAGGGATCTCTACTATTTTCTAGCCATGTGTCCTGGGACAAGTACTTCTCTGATAGTTTCCTCTCCTATAAGATGGGAATACTACTAGGATTACTTAGAGGATAGTTTTGAGAAGTAAATGACATCATCCGTGTCCTTACTATGGTCTACAAGGCCCCATAAGACTGGCCCTTGCCCTGTCTTGGGCCTTAGATCTACTACCTCTCCTTCCTGGTCTAGCTTCACTTATCTTCCCAATCTCCAAGACACCAAGTACACTCCAGCTTCAAAGACTTCTACTTACCATTCCTTCTGCTTCAAATAATCTTCTCTTGAATATCTGCATAATTTCTTTGGTCCACCTTATCAAAGAGATTTGTCTTCTCTATATCCTCTAAAATAGCACCCCCATTATCACCTCTTTATCCTGCTTCATATTTCTTCAAAGCACATGTCATTCTCTGACAAATTATGCATCCATTCATTTTTTTATCCGTCTCTTTTCTCTACGATATACATTTCACAAAAGCTGAGATTTTCTGTGTCTTGTTCTGTGCCTAGAACAGGGCCAGGCACATGGTAGCTACACAATAAATGTTTTCTAAATGAATTCATGCACCAAAAGCATTTTGCACAATTTCTAACATTCAGTAAGTACTTAATCCATATTAGTTGTTATTTTGTAATATATAAGCCTACTCTTTTGACATTTATCTGGCCACAGCAAATAATTTTTATATGTAGCACACATTATTCTATGTGTTCTTTGTTTGAAGTATATATTATTTTATGACTTGTTTTCCTCATCTTGTGGAGTTTCTCTTCTAGCTTTAGTTTACCCTCCACAACACTGAGACAAACTCTCAAGAGCAGACCTTTCAAAGGATCCCCATTACTTACAAGAAAAAGTCTAAACATGATAAAGGGACATTATAAGGGTCCTTCATAAACTAGGCTCAAATTACCTCTGCACTTTCATTTCCTGCTTCTCTCCATTTATTACATACTCTAGCCCTACTAACCTATTCATCAATCACCAGTATGCCACGGTTTTCCACGTATCTGTGTCTTTATAAATGTTGTTGCTGTTAGTAAGAGTGCTCTCCTTCTCATTTTTCTATATGATAAACCTCTGTTTATCCTTCAATACTCAGATCGAATGTCCATTACTCTGTGAAGCCCTCCTCAACTCTCCCAGACACAGTAATGCTTCCAGCTCTACATTTTTTCATGATGCTTCAAACACTGTCTACCAGAACGTTAAGCACACTCTATTTAAATTATTTGTTATGTGTCTTGATTTTCTCACTAAAATATGAGCTCCCTATAGGTAGGGACTAAGTCCAAATCATCTTTTTATCACCGGTGACAGATCAGTAGGATTTCTTGGCTGGATTACCTCTTGCATCTTTGGTTATTCAGCAGTAATCAGCACAATATTACAATTTTTACATTTATGTTGCAATTCCCTACTTCTATACCCATGGCAGGCATCATCAGTTAATCAAAGCACTCTTTCTAGCTGAGCTCATACTTAGGCTTAGAATCTTCTTTAGCCAAATACCCCAGGAACCCATTTCTAACCTCTGAGAGGTATCACTAAAGATGAAAGATATTTGTCACCTCTTTGAGACACTAGAACTTGGTAGATGCTCAATAAATCCTTGTTGAACAGATGTTGAGTTCAGAACTATTTACAATAAGCAACAAACATTTCTTTAAAAATATGGATTTGACTTTTAGTATTACAAAAACATTTTTAAGAATCATGTATTTCCTAAATTACCCATTCATTTTCTTGATTTTGTCCTTTACCACAGGCAACTACTCACTTATCCCCTCACTGGGCCCATTAATACTCCAGCCGCCTGCTCCCTATTGGATCATCTTCTGTTCCTTTTGAATATACTTATGAAGTAACCCAGCTCCATTTTATAGTTTAAATATTTGTTCTTGCTTCTGCTTTACAATCCTAGCCATTCCCTCTCCCTAGTTTATGTTCTCGGTGACTCATTTAAAATTTTGCCTAAATGAATAAGTAGACATTTATGCTTCTGAGAAAATGGTGTAGGATGGTGAGTGCATTTGCTCATTAAGGAGTTCTATCTATACAGATCTATTTTTCTAAAGCCAGTGGCAATAACATCTAAAGTTGCCCTTTTTTTTTTTTCAGACGTTTGTACAATTTTTACTTCTACCATTTTGTGAATAAGAGGACACAAATTACTAAAAGGATCAGGAAAAGGAATGGAATGCCTAGTTAATTTCATAGTCTCATAATCTTAGGAAAAATTCCAAACACATTTTTGTTTAAAAAAAATGCTTAAACTTTTAACAAAAATGCTGAAGTATTGTTTCCTACCTTAACAATAACACATAGTTACCCTAATTCAGTCTTAGAAGCTCAGATACTTGAACATTTCCCAGGACCCCAAGGTATTGTTTTGAGGGTCAGTGCCCCTTGCACAAGGATCCAGCAATTTAGGACTTCAGCTAATTGTTACTTGGCCCTATAACCTAGCTTGTGAATGTCTTCCATCATCACTCAGCACTATTTCTCCCTAACTCTCTGATGTCTATTTCATTTTTTGCCACCTATCAGAGATAAAGTCTCCCACAACTTGAAGTTTCTAGAGTCTATTTTTTTAATTTTTATATTCATAATTACATTCTTGCTTTAAAGAGTTTGATATTGGAGTTACTAAATATCAGTCCATGGACTCTCACCCACTCTTGTCCCCAAAATCACAGTTTATGTTCTTATCATCTACCTTCTTCCCAATCCAAGCATGCTGCAGGTCCAGATTGGCACCTGTTGTTCTTGTTGCAAACAAGATGTTTATATGTGTATGCTGTCTATGAAGTTATCCTGCTACAAAAAAATGAAGACAGCCCTGAATCATTTAAATTGAATTCTAGGAATTTTCGCACAGCTGATAGCAATAGTTTCACTGCTGTCCTTCAGCTAAGATAATGGAGCAAAAAATTTAGACATACACAGTCAAATCCAAGCCTTACCGTGAACTAGGTGTGTGACCTTGGGCAAATCACCTTGATTCTCTTCGAGTCACTTCCCAAATCTGTAAACTGAGGGGGTTGGATTAGATCACTCTTCAGGCCCTTTCTCGCTAGCGGATTCTAAATCTGAACTGCCTTAGCCCTAATTTAGGGAACGATTTCTCATTGCCTCTTCCATTCCAGCACCATCTTCCAAGGCACCCTATATAAAGACTGATAGTATTTTGTTGTTATTTTTTCCTTGCTTTAGCACTATTAAGTGGGGTGACTCACAGGGCTGGGTTCCAGCTGGGGGCTCAGAAGCTATCCATTTCTAAGGGGGAGCTCTGAGACTCTGGAGGATAAAAAGAACAAGGTGCATCAATTTTGTCATTCCAACTTGTTGTCTCCTCTACTGATTCCAATGTAATACTCAACTGGAGTGGAGAAAGACCCTTTGAGCAATTAGGACCCCATTCTCTAGGCCAGACCTCTCTTATAAATAAGGGCTTTTATCCCCTCAAGGACTCAAGTGACACAGTGGAAAATCGCCATTTGGAGAAATAGCTAAATGGTATTTTCATGTTATTTGCTATGGAGTGCATATTGTAAATTCTTTTTTCTTTGTATCCTACTAATAAATTTGTGTCATTTTTACCCTGAAGAAGTCACTTTGCAATGTCTGTCTCCTTATTTGTAATAAGTTTATTTTCTAATTGTAATAATACATATTATGGAAAAGTCTAAAACACATTTTAAAAGATTATCCACAGTGTCACCACCAAGCATTTCAGTATATTTCATTCCAATTCTGTTTTTCAAGATATATAATTGTAACCCAGGTATCAGCTGTTTCCTCTTTTTCTTTTTGAGTTTGCAATAAGTTACACAAAAGTTTTTTGTGTATTTATCAGAGCTCTTTCAAGTAACAGAAAGTTCAGCTCAAACTTACTTAGGCAGAAAAATGACTTTATTGGATCATAGAAAATTTCAAAGTAACAACCTAAGTGTCCATTTGAAGGAGAAGGGATAAATAAAGTGTGATATAGCCATACAACGAAATACCATATAGTAGAGAAAATGAATTAACAAAAAGTATACATTGGAACATAGACAATTTTCACAAATATGTTGAATGAAACAAAGCAAGTTGCAAAAGAATACATATACTATAATATCATTTGAATATAAGATTATTTAAGAATCCATACAAACATAGCTCAAGAATACATATATAAAGGGAAAAGGGATTGGAAGAAATGAACTCTAAGTTCAGGAGGGAGCAACAGGGTGATCAAGAAGGAGTAAAAAGAATGCTTTAACCATGATGGTCATGTTTTATTTCTGCAGGCAGGTGATGAGTATCTAAGTGGTTGCTATATTAATTGTACACATTTTTGTAAAATCTGAAAGATCTTTTATAACATTTTTAAGACACCCCCCCACACACACACACACATACCACAAACATATATGCAAACTTCAAAAACAGATCAAGCAATAAATCAAACATCTGATACAGCTGTATCGCAGTCTCTGCTCTGTCTTCCTCGAAGTTAGTGCTATTTGTAGGCTAACTCTCCTCTTGTGGTGGCAAGAGAGGCGACAAAAGCTTTAGAGCTTTAGGTAAGTATCTTCACAATTCTGGCTAATAAGTCCATACTTTCCCTTCAAAAATACAGAGAGAGAGAGAGAGAGAAAGAGAGAGGGAGCGAGCGAGCGAGAGAGAGAGAAAACATTCTACTCTTTCAAGGATCCCAAGGAGAAATCTCCAGTTGCATTCCATGGAATCGCATCCCTGAATCTAGGGCCTTGGGAAGAAAGCATATTGGATGCTCTCATTAGCCTGGTCTGGGTCATGTGCCTAACCCCTAAGGTTTGTGGGGGTGGGGATAGGTCAATAGCATTCAAACCACGTGGAATGGGAGGGAGGGATAGGTAATTTCCCAGAAGATAACCAAGGTATTGTTAGCAGATGAAATAGATTCTGGAAAGACATAAACAACAGATGTCCACTCTAATTAGTGAAAATTGTTAATTTACTGAAGTACCATAAGGGACATGGAAGAGAAGATGTACAACATAAAGCCTATAGCAAACAACACAACAATACCACTTAAACATCTTACCCAGAACCCCCTTCTCACTGTGCTGCCTCAGCCCCGCCTCTAGATGTCCTTTTTTTCTGCCTTTCTCCCTCTTTTCCCATGTAGTACCCTGACTTCCTAACTGCCCTCTCTCACTTATGCAAAGCAATACTGTTCTGCCCTTAGACTTGTATATTTCCTGTCTTCTGGTCAGCAAAGCAAAACATCTACGATCAATAGGATGCACCTCTTTAGAAAGCACGAAAGTTTAGGGATTAGCTTTTATTACTTGCATATGCCCATGGGGGTCTCACATCCATGCAAGCAACTTACCAAAGCACAGCTTCAATATTTGCAAATTTAATCCAGAGAAAATTTAATACCAGCTGTTAAGATGATGCATTTTCTCCCTACTACTACTTGTTTAAAGAATGCTTGTTTTATAGTTTTATAATTTACATTCGTATTTTCCTCAGGTCATTAATTATTCCACTAAAATCTTATTTTGTAATAGTTATTTAAGATAACATATGTATGCATCATGATTTTTAAACAATTATCTATTATCAGACATTTAGGATGTTTCCATTTGTTATCATATTATAAGCAATGTTGACATTAACATATGTTCATAATCATTATGCTTTTCTCTGCGTGTTGCCTTAGGATCTATTCCTAGAATTGGAATTTCTTAGCTAACGGTGTGTGAATATTTTTATGGCTCTTGATACAGTTTGTCAAATAGCTCTTCAGAAATATTAAAACCATATACCTTCCCCTAGCATTGTATGGGAATAGAATAAACTCATTTTTACTTTCCGAGCATTTCTTCTGTGCCTTTTAATGCAGTACCTATTGAGTTCTGAGTAAACGGAGTCCAATTGTAAAGCAAGGATGGTGACATGGTATTCCTCCCACTCTAGTAAGTGTTAAACTCTTCTAGAAAAAAAAAAAAAAGAGAGAGATAGTAATTATGCCCTCTCATGCTTTCTTTTTTACCTTTCTTTTCATCCACCCAGTTTCTCAAACCCCAAACCTATCACTCTTGATTCTTCTCTTTTCCTCACTATGCCCCATATTTAATCTTGAATCAACTCCGATTACTTCTACTTCCAGCATATAACCTGAATTAGTGTGCTTCTCTTCATTTCTCTGGCTACCATGTTAGGTCAAGTCACCATCAACTATAGCCTAGACTGTTAAGACAGCTTCCTAACTGCTTTCTAAAGCATTCTCCAAAGAGATCTTTTCAAGATGTAAAGTAATGAAGGCATCTTTCTTCTTAAAACTCTTGCGTTGCTTAGCATAACAACTGGGTCCCTCTTACTTCATTGACCTTATCTGCATCGCCTTCCTTTCACTAGCAAGGCTTTAGCCACACTAGCTCCCTTTTGCTCCAGAAGCACTCGTAAGTCTATTAACATCATAAGACCTTTCATTCCCCAGATCCTTGTATGGCTAGTTCCCTCGGGTCATTCACATCTCCGCTCAAACATCCCCACCACTGTGAATCTTCTCTGACTATCCAGTCTAAGGTAGTCTCTCTCCACCAGCTCAACACTTTTGCATCCTACTCAAGAAGTGTTGTTCTACAGCATACCTGAACATGACACATTATGGCTTACGAAAGCAAGTACAGATATCTTAATATGATTTTTGAAGGCCCTCTATGATCTGATCCAACCTAACTACCCAGTCTTTTTTTTTAAGGACTAATTCTCATCCACAACCAAAACACACACACACACACACACACACACACACACACACACACACATACACACACACCCCAAATTACTCAACACTCTTAAATTTTTTTTCCCCCTCTTGGCCTCCATAACTTTGCTCAAGTTGTTACCCTTGGATGAGTATTTCCTACTCACTAAAATACTTCTTATTTCTCAAGCCAATTCTCAAATACAACCTCTTCCAAGACAATTTTGTTGTTTCTTCAAGCCAAAATGAACCACTTTCCTGTAACACAGATTCCAAATTAATTGGTAACCACTTCCTAAGGAAGATGAGAAGAATTCTGAGGTTTCATTCAGTCTATCAGAGAAGATGTCTGAGATCAATTAGTCATATCTGTCTTGGGCTTAGGAGTAGAAGTTCTCGCTTTAGGAATCTGCATTATAAAATATAATACTTAACCTTGGGCATGTTTCTTTCATGCTTTACATATTATTGATTCATATTCTTCCTTTGCCTTTGAATTGTTAGAAACTTAAGTATAGTCTGTTAAGGCTTGCCATAGTATGTGCCACATGATACATGCTCAATATATTCTTTTTGAATTTAATCTTTTTTATGATGGCCTTTCAATATAGACCACAGGAGACAATGGCACCAAAAAACAAACAAATAAACAAAAAACAACAACAAAGAAAACAAGTAATGACTGAGAGTAGTAGAGAATTGACTGAAAGTTAAATCTATCCCCTGACTCTTGGCTGAGAAGATGATGCCAAACTGGTTTTCTAGAAATGGCAAAGATTCTATAATCAAATAAATCTTGGTCAAAATACCACATTTGCAACTTCTTACCTGCCTAAACTTTAGCAAGCTCTGTAATCGATCTGGATCTTAGTTTTATTAATTGTGAAATGGAAAATACAACACCTATCTCATAAGATGTTGTGAAGATTAATAAGAAAAGTAAATCAAGTAGTGTATGGTGCTTGACTGGCTCCCAGTGGATTTTGGGTCCCTCCCTTTCTCATTGATCAGATGCACATTCAATGGCTCTCTTACCTGAGGTGGAGATGCCTGTGATACTTCAGATGACAGAGAAAGGAAACTGAGCTGGCCAGTTTCCCTGACAGAAAGGAACCCCAACACAAACTCAATGACAACTCAGAGCCTAGACTTTCAGAGTCTGAATGTGACAATTAAGGATAAAGTTTTTCTGAGTTCACTTTTCATTCCACTAGGCTCCTTTTGACTTGCCTCCTCCTCCTCTCTTTTCAAAGTATAAACAGGCTATTAAGCTACAGCAGCTCATTCAATACCTCAAGGAAATTCCCCACCTGCCAATAAGTGAGGCTCACCAGAGGCTCACCTGGCCAGCAAGGGAAAAAATGAGGCAGTAAAAACAGCACACATGCCAATCCATTTCTTGAAAGCTCACCTCTGGATCACGTAGTATCTGCGAATTAGTCACAACTCTGTGTAACTTAACTTTCTGGTCATAAGAATTGAGCCATTTCCATTTTCCATTTCTCTGCTGGGCTTCTCATTTAAAAAACATACACACACACACTATTTTCCCCCCAAAATGTCTATTCTTGAATTAAAGAATGTTCTGATGTCTCCTATGCCTCAAACACAGGCCTTGCTTAGCCCTCACCATCCATGTGGCTTGATCATGATAGAGGCCGAGAGATTAGGAAACTCTTAGCACTGAGCAGCACGTATATCTAATGCTAATTTTCTAAATCTCATTCCCAGTGGCTTGCTGGGTTACTGAAAACTGAAAGCATAAAATGTAAATCACAGAAGGACCTTGGTGAGACTTCGTTTTGCAGATGGAAAACTGAGGTTTGAGAAGAGAAAGGTTTTCCCAAGGTTAGATAGCAAGGCAACAACAGAACAGCTTTCCAGTCCAGTGTTTTTCTGTTATGCCACATGCAAAATCATACAATATATTTCTTACTTCCACATCACACTACTTGGGAAAGGCAAATGATTTGTTAATTACACATTACCAAGGGCTAACATTTACTGAGCAGTTGCTATGTATCAGCTGGTACATGTGTATTATATTATTTGGTTCTCACCAGAACCCCAGGTGAGTTAATTATCTTCATTTTAGAAATGAAAGAACTGCAGATTAGAAAAAGTAGACAACTTGCTGAAGATTCTGCCGCTGTAAGAGCGAAGTAGAATTTGAACCCAGGAAGTTTGACTTCAGAGGACTAGTGCTAATCCACTACTTGGTCCTGCTTCCTTACTAGGAGACCTTCGTTAGTGGTGTACCCTTCAGCACCATCAGGCATCTAGCAGGAACCAAAATGGTACAGTGGAAAATGCTGTGCTCGAGCTCCAGGCCAGCGACCAAATGAAGCCAATGCAGCTGGTGCATTGTCATGGGATGGAGGGCGATAAGGGGCCCACTTAGGCTTGGTGCTGCTTGCCTTTCACGAGAAGGGCCAGCCTATAGCATTGCCCCACATCTATTATATTGTCTTATCTACAACAGCAGACAGCTGACTTCCAACAGCAGGGCCTAATCAATTCCAGGGCTTCCTTGGTCATCAAGGCTAGCTGCTGTGGCTATTCCCAGGGCAATGAAAACTGCATAATCCAAGATGCTGAGGCATCCATTTTCTTTGCTTCTGTATATTCTCTGTAAGGAGAGAAATGTTTATCCCTCCACCCTCTCTGTACCCTGCCAATGGACCCCAGACTTGCTTCAAATCCATTTATCCTTCTCCTCTTAGAAAAGAGTCCTGTTTTGGCCTTGAGAGTACAGACCAGTTTTGCTAGTTTAGCTGATTTAGTCACTGGTTGGAAACCTGCGATCTAATTTTAGTCCTGTCATTTACTCCTCCCTCTGTACTATCACTTTTTCTCTCTGGGCCTCACCTTTCCCATTTGTTTAAAGGTGTGAACTCTAGTGAAGCTGCATCTAAAGTAAACATGTCCAGCTGTCATGTTCTACATTCGTTATGCTATGAGTGTCGATGGTCGGGTCGAGTTGAAATCACAAAGCAGAGGCAGGGACCCAGGCATTGTGCTGGTGTTGAGGAAAGAAGCAGTGGAGGAACGATGAAGAAGACAGGCAGGGAGCAGCCCTCAGGAAAGATGCTGAAGAGGACAAGGGTTTCAGGGGACCAATAAGAGCACAGAAGGGCCAGCTCCTCAGATCTTTGTCATGTGAGATTCTCTCCTTGCTGGGCTTTAGGGAACATATGGACAGGTCTTAAAGACCTGGATTTTTTGCTCCACCCATCCCCTGGCATCTCACTTTTTTTTTTTTTTTTTACCCATCCTCAGAACCCTCAAGAAAAACACTGTCATTGACAACCAGCTTCTCAGATCTTTGTCATGTGAGATTCTCTCCTTGCTGGGCTTTAGGGAACATATGGACAGGTCTTAAAGACCTGGATTTTTTGCTCCACCCATCCCCTGGCATCTCACTTTTTTTTTTTTTTTTTTTGACCCATCCTCAGAACCATCAAGAAGAACACTGCTTCATTGACAATGTTGAGAAGGCTGATCAGTGAGTTACAAAGCCCGCTTAGCCAGAAAAGGTAGTTTTGAATTCTGACACACATATATGCAAACACATATGCATCCACACCCACCTTTATCATTTTTAATGGTGCTTCAATAAGAATAATACCTAAGAGCCCTATAGTTTAACATAAACTATAAAACTCTTTGGTTTCTACAAAACTCCCTGGAGGAACTGAGATAGTAATTCCCATCACAGAGATAAAGCAGCAAGTTGGCTCACCAAATTAAGATTCAAAACTATCTAGACAAACTAGAACACACGAGAAGGAAAGATAGCAGAGATAAACAACAAGTCCAGTATTTGGGTCCAAAAATTAAATTCCTCCCCACCCAGAGTCCTTGCAGCAGGTCCTGGGAACTGGGCTCCAAAATGTCCTATAGTCAGCAGTGCCACACGTTAACTAGGGCTGAGTAATAGAGAAGAATGCTTGTATTTGTGAATCAAGCTGGCTCAAAAGTGTTCTGGCGTAGAATCTTCATCTGCTATCCAGAGACTCACACATGTAATTTCTGAGATATGCATTCATACATACTCTCCAAAGGTAGCCCAGAGTGTAATGAAAAGGACTTCACAGGTCTAGATTCAAAGCCAGGTTTGGCTCACTATCTTTGAGAACTTGGGCAAGTTACATCTGAGCCAGTGTTTCCCTTGAACTGTCCCCAAATATGCTTCTCTTGACTGGTTGTTGTAAGTTCTAAAGATAATATATAGTTACACTTCTCAGATTAGGTTGGCAAATTCCTAGGAGTATTTGGCAGTACGCTTGGGAGTATGGGAGGCCATGGCATAAATATAAAGCGTGTTCCCAGGATTTTTATTTTACTCAATGGCAAATCATTCACAACCTATTTTTATATTAAGCCAGAGATCTATTATTGAGTAGAAAGAAAAATCTGTTGCCCCCTTTAAAGCTCAAAGTGATAAAGAACTGCCCCTAGTTCCTTGAGAATACACATTCACTTTCTCTGTCTTCAGAGGTACTTCAGCAGAAAATTTGAGAAGCTTGGTGTATGGAAACTACCTAGCATGAAGTCTGGCATATAGTCAATAATTAGTAAATGTCATTATTTGGAATTTCTGGAATGTGATCATCCCATTGGCCCCTGCACTAGTCAGACAACACATGTGTGTATTGTTAGGTCCAGTGGGAAGCGGAGTATAGTGGTTAATCAGATTCATGGGGTTGAAATCATGGCTTTGACTGGTAATAACTTTGTGAATTTGAGGCAAGTTAGTTAACTCTGATTCAGCTTCCTTGACTATAAAATGGTAAAAATGAGACACTCCTCTTAGGACTATTGTCGAGATTAACAAAAATATGTAAAGCACCTAGAACAGTGCCAGAGACATAGTAAATGCTCAATACCTATGAACCAGAAAGTAGGCCCACACAAGACATTGAATCTGCAAGTGCCTTGACCTTGGACTTCTTAGCCTGTGAGAAATAAATATGTGTTGTTTAAGCCACCCAATCCATGGAATTTTTTTATAGCAGCCCAAACATACTGAGATGGGGAGACACTAGGGTATAGGGGATACTCAAATCCATGGGTATTAATAAGAGTGCTCAGAAAGAAAATATATAGCGGGGAAGAGAAAAGAATCAAAGCAAACCGATGCCCTGCAACACGACTCAGGAGACATTCAGCTGCAAATAGCCAAATGTCCAACTAACAGTGACATAACTTATTTAAAACTCCATTTAATAACCTTTCATAATAAGAACCATGAAGGTAGGTGATTCTGAGCTTAGTCCAGAGTTCAGTGATGCCATCAAGGATCCAAGATTCTGGTTCCTATTCTGGATTCTATTTTCTATTCTGCCACTTTCTGCATGTTGACTATTTATCTTCATGCTTATTGCCTCATAGTCTCAAGATGGCCACCAAAGCCCAAACTTCATGCCTCACTCAAACAAGTTCAAGGCAGGAATATGAAGTAGAGACAAAAGATTTTTAATTTGTAAGATTCTCTCTTTAATATAGAAAAATAATTCTTTTTAGAAGTCCTCGAGCTGGTTTGTGCTTTTTAGAAGTCCTCGAGCAGGTTTGTCTCATTGGCTATAACTGGCATAAAAGTGAGTTGATGTGAAAGAAAATGAGATTAATATTCCTGCTTAGACCAACTGTGATGGGTGCCACAGGTCTGAAGGAGGAGCTTGCATTCCCTAAAGTCAACAGATCTCTGTTCAAGAACGAAACAAAATTTGGGGGCAATGACTACTGAGTAGCTGTCACCTGTCACATTTGGATGACACCAATATTTAAAGGGTTTAGAGAAGAAAAAAAGACAGTGAAGGACATTGAGAAGGAAATACCGTAGGAGCTAAAAGAAAATGAGGGAAATGTCAAGGAAATAGAAAAAAAGAAGAAAGTTTCAAGGAGGAAAGAGAGGTCATCACACTCAAATGCTTCAGTCTTCGGGTTAAAAGAACTGAAAGGGTACACTGAATTGGCAATTGATAAACTGAGCAAGAACAGTGAAAACCATAGGGTGGCAGGAGCAGGAGCAAGAGAAAGGCTATCAAAAGCTGAATGACATGTGGAAGGACAACAGAAAATGGAGATAACTCTTTCTAGTTATTTAACTGTAAAGAGAAAGATAGATGGATAAAAGCTGGAGGAGAACACAGCATCGAGAGAGGGTTTGTTTGTTTTTTAAAAGGGAGAACCTCGCAGTGTACTTATTAGGGAAGATAGAGCCAAAATAAAGGGGATAGGAAAGGGAGGAAGAAAGAAGATGAGTAAAGACCATGTAGAAAAGGATGGGGTCAAGATCATGTGTAGAGGTCGACCCTAGATAAAAAGAATGACATCTTTTCCTCTGAAACGTCATAGTGGGAAGGGTTTAGGGAATTGGGGGAAGGAAGGAGGAAGTAAGAACAGTTATGGATATAGATGCAACTTGTATTTTAGGCTCACAGAAGGTGCTCAGAAGAGCCTGTAACACCAAGTGCATGGAAAGGAAGTGGGAAGGGGGTAGAGCTGAAAAGAGCTTTCCATAAACAGTTAATCTCAGGAAATCCTGCTGTTCCCAGTTCTAGACATGGAGAAAAGAAAAAGGCCATATTTATCTATCTTTATTGGGAGAGTTTAATATCAGTCCCTTAGATTCTAAATGAAAATGGGCATCAGAGGTCCAGCCAGGCAAATGGATGAATTATTTCTCTAGAAAAGGTCACCATGACCAGAAGGGCATTTCCTCCCATCCAGCATTAGGACAGGGCCCAGCACTCCTGCTCTGTCTGTTAAGTAAGCCCTTGGCATTTCATCTAGGGGGAGCTTTTGAAGGCCTCACCATTGACAATTTTCCTAAGTGTTGGCTTTCTTGTTTTTGGTAGGTCAGGCCTCATGAGTCTTCAATTAAGACAGAGTTTTTCTTTCCATTACCATACATGTTTTAGGGAAAATGCTCAATTTATTGGAGATGGTACTGGCTCATCTTCCTCAAAAGAGATGCTTTTGGCCCACTTTTCCTATAAAACAGCCACAACTCAGACAATATACTCCATGAGGGACAACAGAAACAGATCGTCAACAGGCTGGAATCAAAATGTAGTCAAAAACCAATTTTGTTCAGAATTATCCAATTTTTACATTTTGGCTTGTACATCATTTAGTTTCAGAAAGGGGTATTAGGCGATAATTTTTATTCCTTTGAAATACACATTTTAAAATGAATTACAATGCAAAAGATTGTCTGAGGGATAGAGTCAAACAATAATAATAACTTTAGGATACATTTTACAACATATAGAATATTTTATCTTACATTTCATCCTCCCAGCAACCCTAGGAGATAGTGATCACTGCCTCCCTTTCAAAGACAAGCAAATTGAAGATTCAGAAAGGTAAAAAGATTCTCTCAAAGCCACAGGACTAAGTATCAGAGAGAGGATTTGAACACAGGTGTTTTTACTTATTTCTATTAGCTCAAGTGTCCACATCTTTAAAAATGGGAGCGAAAGTATAACTGCTACCTCACAAATGAAATTAAATAAGATGAAGCCTTTAAATCAGCCACTTCAGTGAATTGTTGTTTCTGAAAAGTCAAACAAAATTGTTGAGAAATACTAGCTGGGAGGCAGTAGGCTTTAGGGTAGGGAAGCACATGGGTCAAGATTCTTGATTGCAAAGGATATAAACTGACTCTGGCTAAGTGAAGCAGCAAGGAAATTTGTTGGCTAAGCATTGCATAGCTTTGCAGTTCAGCAAGAAGACTGAAGAGCCTAGTTAGAGAAAGGGGCAAGGGCTAAGGGAAGCTGAGTGGCCACATTCACAGCCAAGGGCACATCCCAGACACAGTCTGCTTAGACACTGGACACAGCCTCTGCCCCACCTCTGCCACCGCTGGACCCTGGACACACTACTTCATCTCTCAAGTAAATTCTAAATGAGTCAGTTGATAAGATGTATAATCTGGTTGGAGTACCTGATTGCCCACCACGTCTATGCACCAGTTTTCAGAGGTGAGGAGAGCAAATGTCTATCTAACTTCTTCACCTCCACAGACTGACATAGGGCAAACTCCCCGTATATGAAAAGGAGCTTCAGTTTCTGCACAGTAAATGAAATGGCAAATGCTCACTGCAGGTGGTTTAATTAAATTAGGTTCTTGATCTGACTTTCATTTTCTTATGGAACTCATCTCCTAGCACTTCCTCATCTATAGTTAGTGGGCTCCTCAGATTGAGATATTTTCGTGTCCCAATAAAACATTCTCATTCCCACATTCATGCTCTCAGCAATTCTTCCTTTTTCTGAAAATACCTCTAATTCGATCTATGATTTCTCCAACTCTCCAAATCCTAAAAATTTCTGTGATGAAAATGGTTCTCACTAAAATCCCAGATTCTACTGTGCCCCCTGCCCTTGAGAGTATGTCCTGTCTAGTTCATAGAATTAATGGCTTGACCTCATATATTACCACTTCATTAATTAATTGATGAACATGATAATGTGGAGAGAGGACCACAGATCATGTTCTTGTCTACCACCAACTTGATGTGCTTCCATGGGCAAGTCACCATTATTCTAAGCTGTTGTTTTACAAATGAATGAAATAGATAAAATCCCTGCTTTCTAATGTAAGTGCTCATTAGAATCACAAGGAGAGGTATTTTGTTTTATTTTTCTTTTCTTTCTTATTTTTTTCTTTTGTTTCATTTTATTTTATCTAGTTGGGGGGGGCGTTATTTGTTTATTTTGCTTTAAAATAAAAAGTTATTTTATTTTATTTTATTCATCAAGTTATTCTGATAATAAGCCAGATGTAAGGCCCCTTCACTTTAAGATTATTTTTCTCTTTTGAGTTCAGAAAATGGTGAGATAGTAGTAAAATGTAGCAGTTAAGGATTCCATCTCTGGGGTCAGAAAGAAACAGATTCTGGTTCTGACTCTCTAGCTCTGAAACTTGATCAAGTTACTCAATGTCTCTAAGCAACAATTTCTTCATTTCAAAAATATGGATGTATGCTACTCCATGGGATTTTTGCAAGGACTGGGTGAGAGAAGATATTTGACCTCTGAGCCCAGTGCCTGGCCTTTGAGCAACACTCATTAGTATGATGACATAGGGAAGAGAGTTAAAGCATCCGGCTATGTTGGGGGAGTCTCGAGGAAAGCTGGTGGAAACATGACTTTCTTTTTTCTGTTTTTGTGCTTGATTTAACTGTGTAAAAATATAACTGATGAACTTAAAATGTTCAGGATGTTGGCGTTTTTCCCCCTTTTTTCTGGCTGCGGCTTCTCAGAAGAGGCGTTCCCAAAGAGGAACATTTCAGCCGCCCCTACCAGTATCTGACTTGCTGCTGTGTCTTGGCTCAGGCCTGAATGTGGTCCATAGTAAGCTGCTTGCCTTAGTGACTCAGCATAGTAGGCCCTTTTTCATTTGTCTCTCATTCCCCAGCCAAGAAACTCTCCCACCTCTCTTTGCCGTATGCTACTGAAATTGCATTTTGTATCATCTGCTGAGAGATAACATAGTTAAATTGATGCTAGGCACCTTATAAGGGTATAAACACTTCTTTGCAGATGGACGTCATAATAGCAAACTGAGGGTGAGTGCCAATAATAGATTCTGGGTTTTTTTTTTTTCTTTGCACATTCCTCAAGGCTCTCCAAGGGGGACTTAAATGACATGGCAGCCCTGAAATAGTCCAAGGAATCAGACTGAAGAAGGAGTTGTTTGAGCAGGCAGACAAACCAATATAGCCCACACCTTCTCAGCCCCAAATCTGTGCCTTCTCCAAAAGTGAAGGTCCCTTTACTGTGGCCCTTGATTGGAGCAATGGAAAGACAGTATAGGTGTTGGACAGCACTGGGTCCTAGTGTCCTATGCCTCATACTAGCCACATGACCTTTGACAAGTTGTCTATGTCCTGAGTCTCCTGTTCTTCGTCTCTGTAATGAGCAAGAGTCTACTGATAAAATGAGGTAGCATTGTAAATCTGCCTGTCACATAGAAGGAGTTCAGAATGTGTTTGCTCATTTGTATTCTTTCTTTCCTCAAACAGTCCCACATCAACAGAATCAGTTCATTTCAAATTGCAGCTTCCACAAGGGGTGATTCTAGATTGCTCCAACAGGAAAGACCCCAAGAAAGTCTTGGAACATGCTGTATGGTGTAGACAAATCACACTTAGCTCAGAGTTTGACTTGAACCTTAGTCTTGTTTTATGACTTAACATCTTTGCATCCTTGAATATATTATTAGGAGTTTGCACATTTGCCGATAGCTTCCTATGTGCCAAGTACCGTATTGAATACTTAATAAGCCTTATTTTATTTCATCTCATAGTAACCCTTATTTTATTTCATCTCATAGAGTAGAAATGACTATTCTCGTGTTATAGAAAAGGGAACTAAATGATGGAAAAATTCAGTAGCTTGCCCAAGGTCACATCAATATAAGGGGTGAAGCTTGGATTTGAACCCAGTTTTCTGGATCCAGAGCCCTTCTTTTTAATCACCATTATTAACTCCTGCTTACTAGTCCTGACCTCATTTTCCCCATCTGCAAAATAGGGGATGCTAATCCATGCCTACCCTCCAGAGATTTCTAGAGAGGGACTTATAAAATCATGGATTGAGGGAGCTTTATACACTAAAAGGACAATTTAATGTAAAGAATTGAGGTCATTATCACAAAGGGTACAATGGTCTCCTTGATCCTTAAAAAACAATTCCTGTCCCCAAATAAAATAAAAACTGAAAGGCTGATGGTTCTTGCCTGCACCCAGCAATGTGAGACTGAGGACAAGATGGCTTTTGCAGCTACAAGATCGTATATTGAGTAGGGTAGAGTACACACTAAATCTGTATTTATACTCGGGAAACCACGCTGTGCTTAAATTAGCACTTGAATAAAAGCTTCTCCAAGGCTGCCCTTCTTAAGTAACACAGACTAACATTTCCACAACTACAGACAACAGTATTCTGAAAGCAATAGCGAGATTTTTTTTAATAGCAAGATGTGTTGAATTCATCTTAAATCCTTACCCACCCCTCTCCAATAACACCTCCCAACTTCACACTCCCTGCAATCCAGAATTCATTTTAAATCAAATCTCTTTTCCAATGTTTGTGGCCTAAGAAAAGTATAAATAATAAAGATTCTCAAATAATAAAAATCCGAGATTTTTCTAGGATCTTCGTTTTATTTAATGTTGTGTTACTCAGAAGTCACAACATTTATCGCAAAGAGATCTAGAGTCATTTAATTAATCAGAGATGCACAAGGCATCATCGCACTGGCAAAGGAATCAATTTCCCAAATTTATGAAATCTACAGAAATAGCATCCAAGCTTTGTCCTCAGCTTTGCCCTAATTTGCTAGGGTCACTTCTTCTACTGCCTAGTAACCCCAAAGTTCCACCTGGCTGCCTCCTGAGACTTTGCACAGATCAGCATTTGCTCTGGGGAGTTCATCCTTACCCAGGCTTTTTGCCCAGACACACGCTCATGCAAACCACAAATATGCACTCATGCGCACGCACACACGCACACACAGACACATACACCGTGCACATCACCAATTCCCATGGAAACCGAACAAGGGGGAAAAATTGAAAGGCAGTATAGAAACTACAGAAGAGGTCTCTGGCCCTGTTGCCTGATTCTCCCCCAAATTTACAGCTCTAAGACCCCTCCTAGAATTCTGAAGTGCTGTGAGCATTCTATTACTGTTTAAGTTTTAGATGAAAGATGATTTCTTTAAATTGATCATAAATAACCAAATTATCGAGCATCACAATGAGAAACTAAGAGAAATGCTAATTTTAAAGCACTCACACAGCCACTGGAGTGGACAGAAGCCACTTCTGATTTTGGTCCAAAAGTCACCTTTGCCCAATAAAATATTATAGATGTGGGAAGAAAGAAGGAGAGAGAATGAGAAAAATATGAATATTAAATATTTTCCACACCAAATAGCTGTAAATGGGGACTGAATCAATAAAATGCATCCATACATTAGAAAATTATGCAGCCTGTAAAGAATGAGTGAGAGTTCTAGGTATTATCAGGGAACTATATCTAAGTTATATTGTTATGAAAAAGAATTGCAAAATTACATTATTATATTAATCAATTTAGGTAAAAATTATTATATGTAAGAAAAACATGTCCTTACTAATATTATCACTGACGTATAGAAAAACTTTTGGAAGAATATAAACCAAAAGATTTTCAATAGTTATATCTGTCGAGTAAAATTATGTAGAATTCTTATTTCCTTAGTCATTCACTTCTGTAAAGTTTTTTTTTTTTTTTAAGAGTGAAAATCTCCTTTGCTTACTATCAGAAAAACTGATAAAGCCATGCAAAATTATCTTCCTCTGCTCTATAGAGACTGATAACCTTGAGATTTGGGGGACCTCAATAATGATAGCTATAATAGCATGGCTTGGGGCCTTCATTTCTCTGGATAAGTAGATGTATCTGGAAACCCAGACATGCCACATTCTAGCCAAATCTATTTTCTTCTATTTTTGAAAAACCGAAAAAACCACAGTAACTTATGTTCATCATTTCTGGTCCAGTAGTAGCCAAGTGAGTGGGTGGCAGAATTCCAGGTTCTGATGGATGACAAGACTTCAGTGGTCAAAATGTTAAAGACCTTTACGTTTTCCTCTCCTTTTGTGGGTTTTTTCCCCCTTTACTGCTGGCAAAACACATTTACAGAGTTGTTGTAATGACAGGTCATCTGTCATCAGTCTGTAACGTTGCCAAGGACCAGTCCTCCTGCCCAGTGTGGACTCTGGTCTGTTCTCAAAAGAGAATGGCATCAGGAACGTATGAAATATTTTGACTGAGAAGAAACATGAAAGGGGGCACATGGTCTGAGGTTTCCCGTAACCCAGTTTCTCAGCAGGTCTTCTGATTGGAGAATGGGAGACTCCCTTGGACAGCCAAGAAGAGATCATAGATTTAAATTTTAGCTATACGTAGCCAAACTGAGTGTTAAGTTTTTTGTTGTGAACACTTGTCTGGCGGATCTATAAAAACCACATAAATTTCCTTTCTCCAAAGACCCCTTTATCTACTCTTAGCCACCATGTTTGTTCTGCATGAACAAAGCCTTCCAATTTCAGTTTCATCCAGGATGAGCACCTGACCCACCAGAGCCAATCACATGTTTCTGGAAATTTGTGATTGGAAACCAGATTCATCAATTTTATTTTTGAGGCTCGAGCTGGTAAACCCAAAGCCTGGGAGCTGTGGAACTGGTACAAGCGAAAAGAATGCACCAATGGTACAACCACAGTGGAAAACAGTTTGGTGGTTCCTCAAAGAATTGGACAGAATTATCATATGGTTCAGCAATACACCTAAAAGAATTGAAATCAGAGAGTCGAACAGATATTTGTACACCAATGTTCATAGCAGCATTATTCACAATTGCCAGAGGTGGAAATAACTTAAATGTCCATCAACAGGTGAATGGATAAACAAACGTGGTATTAAAAAATGAAATTCTGACACAGATTACAACATGGATACAACATGGATGAACCTTGAAGCCATTATGCTAAGTGAAATAAACCAGACACAAAAGGACAAATGTTGTGTGATTCTATTTATATGAAATATCTAGAGTAAAATTATACAGACAGAACATAGAATGGTGGTTACCAGAAAATAGAATGAGTGAGGGAGAAATGGGGAATTGTTATTTAATGGGTACAGAGTTTCAGTTTGGGAAAATAAAAAAAGTTCTGAAGATGGATAGTGGAGATGGCTGCACATTGATGTGAATGTATACAATGCTACTGAACTGTATACCAAAAACTGGTTAAAATAGTAAATTTTATGTTATGTGTATTTTACCACCAAAAAAAAAAAAGTGCCATGAGCTCCGGCCAAAATTAGAATTCTAGAACTGTGGAGCTGGGGGTGGCAGCTTTGAAGAAAATGCATTCTATTTAATTCCACAGGTATTTCCTGAGTACGTATTATGCCTGCTAGGAGGTTATTTGGAGGATTTAGGGATTAATGAAACCTAGTCTAAGCCTCAAAAGCTCACACTCTAGGACATCCCAAACTACACAATACAAGGCAAAATATGATAAAATCATAAATAAGGAACAAATATACCTTGGAAGATTGAGAATTCAAGAAAGACTTCATTGTACACTTGATACTTGAGATGGACTGTGGGGTAACTAAACATTTGTGTCCCTCTCAAAAATTTGTATGTTGAAACCTTATCTTCAAAGTGATGGTATTTCTAGGTGGGGCTTTGGAGAGGTGATTATCAGGAGGGTGAGCCCTGAGGAATGGGATTAGCACCCTTATAAAAGAGGTCCTGAAGAGCTCCCTCCCCCTTTTGCCACGTGAGACACAGCCACATGGCAAACAGTCATCTGTTAACCAAGACCCTGAACCTACTGGTACCTTGATCTTGGACTTCCCAGCCTTCAGATCTGTGAGAAATAAATGTCTGTTGTTTATAAGCCACGCAGTCTGTGGTATTCTATTAGAGCAGCCAGAACAGAGTAAGACAGTGGCATTGCAACAGGAAGAGGGCATTCTAAACAGAAAGAATATAGGTTAAGCCTTGGAGCCAATTTAGGGAATAGTGAGTAGAGGATAGGATAAAAATAGGAACAGAGAAGGTGACATTGAACATTTATTTGAGAACCATGCACAGCATTTTGCACATCTGATTTAATCTTTACAGCAGTCTTGGTTAATAGTAGGTAATGTTGTAGAACACATTTCTGGTTGCCTGTCCAACAGCCTTTGTTCCCTTCTCCTTCCTTGCCACCAAGCCCTAATTTCTTTTTTTGGGATATTCCTCCGGGACA